>NW_014577371.1:674805-697642 GCF_000485595.1 Priapulus caudatus
CCAGAGCATATGATTGTGTAGAACCAGCAGGCTCGTTGTCATGCCACCGTGACGTCATCACTTCGGTACTATAATAGGGAATTATCTACTTCTGATAATATTAAATCTATCCATAATCGTACTTAAAATACATTTTTCTACACCCGGACGCTATTAAAATCTTTAACCAGTAAAGCACATTTAAATTCCACCTCAAGTACCAAAATAATACTAGACAGAAGAATGTGATAACTCAAAAACATCTAGAAACTCTGGACAATAAATAGAAGCGGTACTCCGCATTCTCACAGAACGAAAAAAAAATTGGCTGCCGAGTGTTCACAAGATGCATTCGTGAGTGCGAATGACAAGTCCTACAGAAGACACGTGATGGCTTCTACAATACAATCACACATGCCGCAGTAGATACACGTAAATGAATGTTGATGTTGGGGTCATCAACGAAAACAAAGCAGTAAATACACCGCAGAGTTAACAAGCGAAGACTTAGAACTTGCGTGTCTGTGATCGTCTGTGATGATATACAATACAGACTCCTTGCCGCTGCAAAGCCCATAGTGTGTCGAGCAAGTTGAACTCTTTAAACATAACATGATAACAAAGGAAGACAATATTTGCCACATATTACAAAGGCCAGATACCTTTCTAGATTGGAATTCCCCAGTGCGTATTCAGTGCATAATGCTAAAAATCGGCATTTAACAACACCAAAGAACATACGTTATCATTAAAAGTGTGGTGCAACCAAACTAGATTATTATTGTCAACAAATGGCATCAGCCACTCGTTTCATGTAATGATGTAGCATATGGCAAACTATAGTTCAAATAATGACTGTGACATACTCCCCGCATACACACAGTGCGAAAACCTTTTACATTACATATTACTAATATGTAAGTATGTTGTGTCCTGCTTACTTGCAATATTATTATAACTATCACTACATCTCTTATGCCTAACAAATGCAGGTCCTAACAGAGGACTTACGCGCCACAATGGCGAATCGCTAATCTAATGTGCAGGTGCTGCCACCTGTTGACGAGGACGGTTGCTATTATGGCGTCTGCCTGCTGCGTCTGTTAAACTGTCGACTGAAGCGTGCCTCCATCTCTTCAAGTATCTTTGGTGTATATCGTACAATCAGCTTGGCACTACCTACAGTTGAAAATACAGAGCGTAAGTAGAAACGATTCTTACATTGTACTAAAATTCGCAACTGCACCTTGCCTTTACTTACTAACTGTGAATATTTGCGCATTTATTATTAATTTTCAATCATATGTCAACAAAATGTAATATGAATCAAAACTGGCCAAATAATCTGCTAGGAAAGCTGCACAACTTTATTATACAGGCATAAAACCAAAACTTGTTCATATACATCAATGAATATCATGAGCTCCACATTAATTCAAAGCAACTTTGCTCACAGTACAGCTGAAAGGGTCGTTGTCGTATCAGGTACTACATATATGTACACGAGGTACGTATATGTATACCAGACCTGTATCTTCTCAGCATATATGTACGCTGTGTTTAGGGTTAGGGTTAGGGTACACTTCTGTAGTACAAGTCTAGTACACTTTGTGTTTACATATACGTACCTCGGGTACATATATGTAGTACCTGATACGACAACGACCCCTTCAGCCACAGTACACTGCTAGGGTGGTGATGGAGAGGCAAAAACGTGTACTTTTGTGTTCATATACGTGAATATGACTAACGTGACCTGCACCAAACAGCCTATATTTATCAATATAGGCTCTTTGCCTGCATACAAATTAAAAGCGACTTTTCTCGCGATACACTGCTAGGGTGGCAACGAAGAGGCAAGAGCTTCACGGTTCTTACCTTCGGCAGCCTTGAGTAGATCTACGGCCTTCTCATGGTGCTCCCCCTCCACACTCTGAAACACACAGATGGCATCTGTCTGACTTGCATTAACAATGGCCAGTACATCGTAACAAATATCCACACACATTAACCCTCACACTTGCTTATGTCAGCAGTTAGTTCTGTCTGGACATCAATAACATGTGACTAAGACAACAGGGCCATTAAAATTATGACCGACTTCTGCATCTAAATAATAGCGATGTCACGAGAGAAAAACACAAACGACGCGAGAAAAATGCGACACGAGAAAAAAAGAAGAAACAAGCGAACACGCACGACTCCGTTGACGGACAGCAGCTGGTCGCCGCGCTTCAGCCCTCCGTGTCGGTCGGCAACGCCGCCGGGGATGATGCGTGAGATGTAGATCGGCGAGTTCTGCTCCTTGCCGCCCATGATGTTGAAGCCGAGACCTTCCTCTGTCTTCGGCAGCTCTACGACGCGCGGGTGAGAGTGTCCCTCGCTTGCCGCGAACGCCGCCACCGTCGCCTGCGAGAACGAGAACGGAAGTTTCGTAGAGCGAGCGAGAGAAGTTTCCGCAGAGCGGAATTCGATCGGGAATCGACGGGAATGGAACGAGAATTTATTTGATTTTGTTAAATAAAATGTGATAATTAAAAAAAAAAAAAATGTGATCATGATAATAATGTGAGGCGCTTCGCACGCCATGGTGGAATCGTCGACGAGTTTCCGAATGCGGAATATACGCACATATTACACTTTCGCTGCAAGTAATATCTACAATTTGAACTGTAAAACTATGGCAGGGGCTTAGTACAGGACAGTAGCAAGGCCAGCGACGCAATCCCTCCTCCCACGAGGTTACCGGGGATCGGTGCTTAATGTACCTATTATTATTATTATTATTATTAAATCTTTATTGCATGTAATTATATCTTAAACTGCAAATACGAATACATGTACTGAAGACTGTCTTTTTCATGGATATCAAAAATCTGATAGATGCAATAGTGAATATTACGCAATAATCTGATAGTGTTGAGCAGATATATAGACCGCGTACCTTGGCGGTGGCGCTCGCCCTGACCTCTGGCGGGCCGTGCACGTCGACGGTCTCGTAGACGTGTTCGTAGACCTCGCGCACGGCGGTGCAGAACTCGCTCTGCAGCACACGCTGGAGCGCGGCGAGCCTCGCCCCCGGCAGCTCCCCGCTCTGCTGCAGCGCACCCAGCAGCTCGATCGCCCGGCTCACGTCTGCCGCGAAGAGACAGAACGTTCATTATATTTATCGCAGAGGCTACGGGTACGGCAGCCGTATCTTAATGTCTCGAGGCTACGGGTACGTCAGTCACACTACGCATCCGCTGCAGCCGTATCTTAATGTATCGAGGCTACGGGTACGGTAGTCACACTACGCATCCGCTGCAGTCGTATCTTAATGTATCGAGGCTACGGGTATGGTAGTCACACTACGCATGCGCTGCAGCCTTATCTTAATGTATCGAGGCTACGGGTACAGCAGTCCCACACACAAGTACAAACAGTCACACTATCCCTATCCCTATCCCTAACCCTAACCATACCCCAACCCTAACCCTAACACTAACTCTAAACCGACTCGGCTATCTTATATACACGTGTCATAGTACCAAATTAATCTATGGTGTGGGAAAGCGACGCATGCGCAAATGGACTGCCGTACCCGTAGCCTCGAGACATTAAGATACGGCTGGCGTACCTCCAGCCACTGCGTATATTTATGGCGATGGAGGATAGGACCGCTGAGCCTAGCCTAGGGTATATATACACACGCACCCTGCACCGCTCATAGCTCATACAACGTCAACGATGATGATGGGGCCTAATCCTAGTTGAGCACCCCGAATTAGTTTAGCACATTTGCGACAATGAGGACTCGGGTCCCAAACTATGATTGTGCCGTCAAAATTGAATACCCCTACGAAGTGCATATATAATTATGTCTTATCTGATACTGTACTAATCGCCTGGTGTGGCTATAAACGTACAGGTCCTCATGCATCGCTTCGATGACCTAATGGCATATGATATGACATCATACATTTACAATACATGATTACAAATAGGCTTAGTCAATAGACAACACATCATTTGACATTACTCGGACATTAGTCATTACATGATTATGAATATGATATACCGGTACGAATTATACCTGGTGCTGTCCTAAAACGCCTAAGCGGCCTAGCATAATATTCAATATACCTTTTTCAAGAGATAGAGGTTCCGTTACAACGCTCGCCATTGCGGACCTTTGCTGTTAATAGAGCTATTTTTATATTATACTCCTTCTAAATTAAAAATTGTGACGGCGATCGATAAGTTTTGATTATAAATCCACGGCAAACAGTGCGTGTCGTATGAAATTCCTACCACATCAACTTCTATTTTGAGATGCTCACTTGGTTTGAAAATGGAAGAAAAATATTTGTGAAGTTGGTGTTATTTACTTCTAGTTTATCAGCTATACGTAATACTTGTCGAACGTTGTTTATTTATATATAGGTAATTCTTTTATTAATTGTAGCTGTTGCACAAAATTATAGGTGTATATTATTTATGTAATATGTCAAAAGGGCATGTGTCCGTATGTCATCAAACACCGCAGAACCGCAACACAGAACACTGCGTAAACAGGATACTGCTGTAGTAGAAGTATGTAATGACATTCATGAGTATTTATATGTAGGTATGGATTACCTCAACAAGTTGAAGTCGGCGGTATCAACGGCATCGCAGTATCTGCCTGGAAATCCCGTGACAAGGGAGTTTGAAGTCGTAAGACATGTTGGGAGCGCAGGACCAGGGTTGCTGTGGAAGATTTACGCAGGGGTAAAGCGATCGACAAAACAGGTAAAGAGAAATAAATGCTAACACGCGAATAATTATAACATATTATATCATGTGTAGAAGTTGTGTCATAGTTAGAACAATAATAAATAAAATAATCTTCAATAACCTGAATAAGCAACTATACACACACTTCACTTGTAAAGACTGTAAAGTATAAACTATATAACCTTACACGTACATTTCCCGTTCCTAAATGATTAAACTCGGCGAACTTAAAGCGATGATATTTTTCTCGTTTCAGCCTGTTGCCATATTCATCCTAGAGAAAAAAGTTCTGGACAGGTACACCAAGACGGACAGAGATCTGATACTCGAGGCATGCCGGAAGGGAGTGTCTCAGCTCACGAGGCTGAGACATCCGAGACTGCTCACCGTGCAGCATTCCATGGAAGAGTCACGGTAACGGCTTGCACAGCGCCACCTGCAGACCAATTTAGAAAGCTTTGTGACATTAATAATACCACATGACAGAGCACATATGCAGTGGCTTATTCAACAGGCTGTAGGTGTGTAAAAATGCTCGTTTATTCGTTACAGTAATCCAATTTACGATGCTTGAGTTCGACGACTGTTGCCTTTGCAGCGAGAGCTTGGCGTTCGCGACAGAGCCGGTGTTTGCGAGTCTTGCCAACGTTCTCGGAAACCACGAGAACATGCCAAACCCTATGCCGCCAGATTTTGCCGACTACAAGCTGTTTGAGGTCGAGATAAAGTACGGACTGCTACAGGTAAAGTTACGCGCGTCGAACGCTTGATGCCAATATCTGTGGCAAAGGAATTACACATATATGCTACAGGTAAAGTTACACGTGTCAAACGCTCGATGGCGAGCACATGTATGTACAGCTACACATCGAGCGAACGAAAGAATGTAAAATTCATGCATCTACGAAGCCACGGCTGTAGAACAGCCACCTGTGTTTAAAGGCCAATTTGTGGTTTCCCTGAGTTACCTTTAAATACAAGTTTGACTGTACGTACATACGTATCTTTCGCGAAACCTTGGTGGTCTGAAGCCAGTCGCTGTCGCCGTAACACAAGTGATTAACGCAGACTTAACGTGTTTAGATTACAGAGGGTCTTTCATTCCTGCACAACGACTTGAAGATCATGCATCGTGGCATAGCCCCGGAGTCGATCGTCATCAACGCAAACGGAGCGTGGAAAATCGCGGGATTCGACTTCTCCGTTCCGAGCTCCAATCCCCAGGATCAGGAGGTGCGATATACCACGACAACGGTTGTCATAGATACGACGCTTCTGAACAAGTGTCAATTATTTTTCTCATTCCGTGTTTCGAAGACTCGCCGTCACTCGTTAATTTGTTTCGCCACTCGCTAATTCGCTAAATTTCGTCGCTGATTCGTTCGTCGCTATTTTTGTCGTCGGTTCGATAATTTCTTTCGATTCTTCGTGAAACTCTGATTGCAAGCATCGAACGATCGCCGCCGATCGATTTCATCTCGAGTTTTTCTTCCTTGCGTCTGCTCCAGCCGTCTTATCCATTCTGTGAATGGGACAGCAGCGTCGCTCCGTTGGCTCAGCCGAGCCTCAACTACCTGGCTCCCGAATTTGCGCTCACGATGACCTGTGATAGGGCCAGCGACATGTTTTCTCTGGGAATGGTGTTCTACGCCGTCTTCAACGAGGGAAAGCCGCTTTACGACGACTGCCACACGTACAGCACCTACAAGAGGAACTGCGAGAAGGTGAGGTATATCGCCAGCAGATGGCGTCGGCGTGCAAAAGGCGTTCAGTGCGGTTCAACAATTTTAATCGATTAAAATCCGTTAGCTAGTTGATACTTTGAAGATAGTCTACATGTTAAAACTTAACCAAGTTTCACAGAGGTTTTTCATTCCATTTATGGCACGTGCTGCGATTAGCATTTGCGTATAACGTATGTAAGATGATTTAACGTGCGTATGTATGCTTTGCCATCTATCATATTATAAAAAGTCTCTCTTCACAACAGTTCAAGAGCCTACACGCGTCGAGTCTTGGCAGTGTGCCAAACGATGCACGGGCACACGTGAAGATGTTGCTGAATGCCACTCCGGCGCTCAGACCAGATTCTGATCAACTCTCAAAGGTGAGGTGAAGCCATTCCCCTTTCGTCTTTCCCCCCGAGAAATGCATGAGGGTATTAATTGCCTTGTAGCAGATATCTCTCGGTGCTTATACACACGTGAATGATCGATGATCGATTATGATCAATGATCAATTATGATCAATGATTGATGATGATCAAACACAGATAATGACCAATAATCAATGATGATCAAACATGCATAACGATCAACAACTGAGGATGATCAAAGATCGATGATGGACAACGATTGATGATAATCAATGAACGATGATGACTAACAATCGATAATGATCAAAGATCAACAATGATCATAGATCAATGATGATCAAAGATTGATGATGAGCAAAGATCGATAATGATCAATGATCAACGATGATCAGCGATTGACGACGTTCACGTCGTCTGTTTTAGATTCCGTTCTTCGAGGACGTCGGTGCGATGACGCTGCAGTACCTCGACTCACTGTTCCAGCGTGACAACCTCCAGAAGTCGCAGTTCTTCAAAGGCCTGCCAAAGATTCTAGCCAAACTTCCCAAGGTGCGTGCGTAGATGCTGCGTGTGTACATGCCTACGTGTCACGCATCGGTGACCACAGCGCAAAAACTTGGCGTGTTGGGTAGACTATTTCTTACTAATTTCTGTGGTATTGCTTGATTTTTAGCTCATCTGACGTAGTCGGATGCAGCTTGTAGAATCGCATGAGCATGCGTGCGTCCGTCAACAGTTGGGCACAAATCTTAACCGCTCGTCGTACGGATTTGAAAGTCGGGACGTAGGGGGGTAATCCGAAAACGAGTTGGGATGTCGAAGCTGGGGGTCAAAGGTCAAAGGTCAAGAGGTGTAAAAGAAGGGGGAACATTCCCTCCTTAACTTAAGGTATAGGGAGGAAAGGCAGAATTGCAGCAAAAATCTAAACGGCTCGACCTAGGCTTGTGATAGTCGGTGTATAGCATCATGGTAGGAAAAGCCATCACTGTGTCAAAATTAGAGGTCACAGGTCAAAGGGCAGTGGGGGAAAGGTCAGATATCAAACATTTTCTGAGGACATGGGCTATAACAGACAGAGTGAAAAACTTTTTTGTTTTAGCGTTGACCTACCATTTTTATTCATTTTATTGAAAGGACCATGAAATGTGCTTTCCACTGACATGCAAAGAGTAAGTGTGTGATAACCTTTTGACCCTCAAGAGGAGGGTTAAACAGGGATTCCTGAACTGCCTCAATGATGTCACAGTGTTCTCATATTCATGGCACATCCATAATCTGGAAACCCAATATGCTTTAATAGCCCAACGGCTACAGCACAAGATTACGGCTCAAAGGTCCTTGGATCGAATCCCATCAGATTTTTTATTATTTACCTGTTTTCTGTATTTTTCTATCTTTATCCATTTAACTATTTCTTTCCAATTAAGGAAAATATTTACATGATTTATTTACAACAATTTCATAACAACAAATAATTTTTACAACAATTTAATTTTTCAATTTTTTAATAGGGTTAGGGTTAGGGTCACAATGCACCATAAAACAAGAGTTTCAGGCACGCGATTTGTATCAAGCAATGGGATTTGGGAGGTATGCAGAATGCAGAAGGTTGCTGAAATGATGTGTACGCAACTGTGTATCTGCATATCTGCGCCTAACAAAGGTGTCACTACGCACGACTTAAATGTTACGTTTATAATCGTAGCAACATACCTCAGATGAGCCCAGACGCTCTGCAGCTCTTGTTTTAATTATTTTATATTTCTAAATTATTTTTTGGATCTTGCTTTGTTTTAATTGTCTTATATTTCTTAAATATTTTTGCATCAGTTCCTAATTATTTTAATTATTTCGTATTTTTTATACTGGCTGTAAGTTTTAATCGCATCATCTTCTGTCTGCTGCAGAGGGTGAAGCATCAGCGCGTGCTGCCATCTCTCTGCAAGGAGTTTGTCAATCCTGAGATGGTCCCGTTCGTGCTTCCCAACGTGCTGCTAATCGCCGAGGAAAGTTCCGGACAGGAGTACAGCGAACTCATCCTGCCCGATCTGAAACCCGTGTTCAAACTCACGGAGCCGATACAGGTATCGCGTTGATGCCACACACGCGTGATTGAGTCAACTAACCCACGGCTTAGCAAGAGTCTCTTTAGTTGTTTTTACTGCTGATTTCAAATCCTTATTGCATGTCTGCGCCAAGTTGAACAGAGTTGAATTCCAAGAATCGAATTGTAAAAATTGAATTGCAAAAATCGATTGGAATAGAAATTGAAAATTGACAGAATCATTTGCCAAAGTGCCGTGCGAACGTCGTTCGTGCTTAGTGTTTGTTTGACGGTTACTCTAACACGCTTGGGTCTCAGTTCGTTCTTTGTTTGCAAAGACCTTGCGAGCACGCACGTGTACATGCGTGTTCACGCCGTGTTCCGCGTTTCCCGTTTGTCTAACTCGACTCTCGCTTACTCTTCTCCTCTAAAGCCTAGGACACACTGTGCGATTTTCGACGCTGGCCGCTTGCGATCGATAAATACGGTGCCGGGTCCGTGCGGTGTGTCCGGTCTCACGGCAGCGTATTTCGCACGCGATCCCATACGCCCGGCTGATCGCTCGCATTCAACATGTTGAATATTTCCGCCCGGTTTTTCATCGCTTGCGTACAGCGCATGCGCTTGCATGCGCTTGCATGCGCTTGCACCAGCGCGCCCAACAATGAACAATCGTGTTCGAACGCGATTGTTTTCCGCAGCCAATCAAGTGTAGCAACGAAAGCTAGGAAAGCCGTTAGAGTGGTTTGACACCGGACAGTGTGTCCAGCTGTACGCGCAACTCGTACGGCGTTCTAAAATCGTGAGCGAACATATACGCTGCCGGGCAGCATACAGAATCGCTAGTGTGTCCTAGGCTTAAGCAAAACATTTTCTTCTCAATTTCTTTCTGTTCTCTTTTTAAACTAACCTGACCCTTCGTTTTTCTTCTCCCCTTGCAGATTCTGCTGATCTTCATGCAGAACATGTCGCTGCTGCTGTCCAAGACTTCGACAGACGACATAAAGAACCACGTTCTACCCATGGTTTACCGCGCGCTGGAGTCAGACACCCCACAGATACAGGTGTGCAAATCAGTGAAAAAAATACACGGGGGCTCGGGGCGATTTAGCCCCCGAAATGCCAAAAAGAGCCCCGGAAATGCCCAAAAAAGCCCCAGTAAATTTGCATAGAGTTCAATGCAAACCAAATTTTAGAGTGCTATTTTCATGCACGCGAGCTTGAAAAGTAGCCCCCGAAAAATAAATTTTATTTTTTCCCTGGTGTGCATACGTCTCCTCTCCTGTCCTCGTAAGATAACAGCGGAGGGTGTAACCAACTGAGGGTAGCTTAGCCCCGTCAAAGATAACAATAGAGGGTGTAAATCATAGAGGGAAACACCAGATGGTTGCCCAATTCTACGTGCATGGTTCGTTTACGTCTTTTCCCACTCGTGAAATGTAACACCTCAAGTACGTGAACCACAGAAGTCGGACGATATCGATGTATAAACACCGTACATAGGCATGCATGTATACGTGCACCGCCTACTATGGCTGTACAACTCCTGGTTCAACGTGACATGATGGCGGTGTGTTTCGTTTCGTTCGTCAGGAGCTGTGCCTGAGCATCATTCCATCGTTTGCCACGAGAATCGAATACGCCTCGATGAAGAACGCAGTGCTGCCCAGGTTGAAGAAAATCTGCCTACACTCCACCGCACACTCGGTGAGTCTTCCCCTCTATCTCTTTCTGTCTCCCCTAACATGCGACCGCTGTTGCCATCTCTTGGGTCTATTCAGAAGTTCATTTTCAGAACCCTTGTGTTCGCAGTACTGTCACCTTTTGTTTGCTCTCGGAAATTTTTTCAAAACCTGTGCGTGCCCAGTGCTGCCATCTCTCGGCTCCCCTTGGAAGCTCGTTTTCGGAATCTGCGCATGCCCAGTGCCGTCGTACGTTGTCTTCTCCCGCAACTAATTCGCTTCCCGTAATCGGAAACCACGAGATGCCATCTCAGCGTCTCGACCTGTCGTGTCTCAGGTGCGGGTCAACTGCCTCGTGTGCCTCGGCAAGCTGCTGGAGAGCTTCGATAAGTGGCTCGTGTTGGACGAGGTTTTCCCGATGCTGCGCGAGATTCCATCGCGCGAGCCCGCCGTCCTCATGGGAATCCTCGGTGAGAATTCTGGAATGCGGTTGGGGAATGATGGTAGCGGTGGGAATGGCGGTCAGAATGAAACAGGGAATAACACTGGAAATGCCGCGGAGAACGACACTAGAAAAGTTACAGGGAATGACATTAGGAATGTCGATGAGAATGACAATCAAAGTGTCACAGGGAATGACATTCAGAATAACACTGTGAATGACAGGAATGATGCTAGGAATGACACTGGAAATGTGACTGGGAATTTCACTTAGAATTACACTAGAAATGCAACTGTGATGTATGTCGCTCATTATGATGCTAGAAATGTTACTGGGAGTGACTCTGGAATGTCAACTAGAATGATACTAGAAATGTTAGTGGGTGTGACAGTGGGATGGAATAACATTGGGAGTGCCCAGCGATCCTGTTTTAGATCCTGACATCTAAATTTTAACATTGTAAAACTATATATATATATATATATATATAAATAAATAAATAAATAAATGTGTGTTTGTGTGTGCTTGCATGCGTGCGTGCGTTCGTGATGTATATATGTATATATACATATAAATAAATATAACCTTAATGGCTTAATGTAGGTATATACAAGCAAACACTCACGCACAAGAAGCTGGGAATAACAAAGGAGATCATGGCCACCAAAGTCCTGCCGTTTCTGTTCGTCATCAGTATTGACAACAACCTCAGTTTAAATCAGGTAAAGCAGCACACCCAGACACGACTGCACACGAGTCACTAATAAGACTTCGCATGATGAAAAAAATATTTTTCACGATAACAAGCTATAAGCAGCAGTACATGACGACTTCTTCTTGTTCTCTTTCGGTGGCTTTTACACGTGTACTGAACAAACGTGTTGCAGAAAACTGACTAAAGTGTCGCATTACGGTGCCTTGCGTTTTCAGTTCAACGCGTTTATGACAGTGATCAGGGACATGTTGAACAGGGTAGAGTCAGAGCATCGGAGCAAGCTGGAGCAACTCAACCAAATGCAGATGGAGCAGAAGTAAGGAAACTGCGCGTGTGTGTGATTTCCCCTCACTTTCCCAAAAAAATAGATGTATTTGTATATTCTCTCAAACATCTAATGGGTGGGCATGTCTCCGTTAGAAGCCGAAAAATTCGTACCAGAGTTGTATTTTGTTTGTTTTGATGTTACTCCAATATGTAAAGCTATCTCCTTTAAGTTGTCATTTTTACCCTTCCGAACCACCATGCCAACAATATCAAAGGCACGCATGGTCATCACGTTTGTGGTGAATTGGTCAATCAGTCTCGTTTCCACGTGTGCGTGCGTGCGTGCATGCGTGTGCGTGCATACGTGCGTGCGTGCGTGTATGCGTGCGTGTGCGTACATGCGTGCGTGCGTGCATGCGTGTGCGTGCATACGTGCGTATGTATGTGTGTTTCTTTCCTGCAGGTCGAGCCTGGAGTTTAGTCGCAGCGTGAATACCGGCGGGGAGCCACAGAATCTCATCTCTGGCATTGAGAAGAAGCCAGAGAGCGATGTGAGTGCATCTCTATTCTCCTAACATCGCCAACGCGAAATCCTAATCACTTGTCCTCGCTCTTGTTCTTGCGTAATTTCTATGTGCTGAATTTTTAAATATTTCTTTATCGCATATACCAGGTACAAGTACTACCAAGTGTATTATTATATGTATCTATGTAGGAATAAATAGGAGTAAAATTTATGTACAATTATTTGAGATAAACCTTCTGGGATAAGGTTTTAGGAAAATTTAAACTCATGTAATGCTTTAAGTTATCCTTTAACATTAAATCAGTTATTCGTTCAGAAATCTACTCTTCCTTGCGTTTTCAGATGGAGCACATTTTCAGTGGTTTTGGACTGGGAGGGTACCTGCAACCAAAGTCTGCTGGTGACATGAACTCCAACCCTCAGGTGGCTTCAGTCACATCGCCAGACCAGCCAGCGATCCCGAATAGTGGCCAGGTATGGTCTCTGCCATCTGTGTAGTGTCGTCATTCTTTCTGTATCCGTTCGAATTAATTAATAAACGTCATATACGATATTATTGTAAATATGGTTATGATTAAGATCGTTACGATTGTTAGTGTAGCATTCATATGAGTTTAAAACATTAGCAGCGTTAGTGTTGTAGATGTTATTATGATTAAGATCATTATTGTACCAATCTGGTTTATTAATTAAGCATTTCAGCAATATTATTGTAACTGTTATCATGATTGAATTATTATTGTGGAATTTGAACATTATCGACGATGTGATGATTATTATTATTACTGTTTATTTTTTTAATTATTATCATTATGACTAATGTCATTATTCGATGCCTGCTCTCTCTTGCTGCAGGGCGCATCGATGACAATGGAGGAGAAGCAACGGTTGGCACGGCAACAGGAGCAGGCGCAGCGCATGAAAGCCCAGCAGACGCCGAGGGCGCCACCTGAGGCGACGTCCGCGACGACGTCCGGGAGGGACCTGACGACGACGCTTGGCAGCGGCGGGGCGCCACCTCCCGCCGCATCCTCCCCACGCGGCTACAGCGGGAGCGCGCAGTCGCCGACGACCCACGCCGGCGGATTCGCTTCTGCGACGGCGGTGCCCCCCACCGGCCAGGCTCCGACCTTCGGCGCCGCGGCGGCAAACCCGACGGGTTACGGGATGGCGCCGGCGAACGTAGGGGGCGCTGCGATGTTCGCGCAGCGGCCGGTGCGTCCGTTGCCGCCGCCCGCCGCCGCAAGCAACGGTTTCGGAAACTTCCAGCAGGCGGCGTTCGCGTCTGGCGGCGCCGGCGGTCAGAAAGCCGCGCCCGCACTCGACAACCTGTTTGGCGCGCCGCAGAAAGCGCCACCTATGTATCAGCTGCCGCAGCAGCGACTAAGTTCACCGTCGTCGTCGTTCCCCCAGCAGATGGTCGGAAGCATGGCTTTCTCAAACTCGCCGATGCGACCAACGGCGATGGGGGGCCAGCCAATCACTGCCAACCAGGGCATGATGGGACAGCAGGGCATAATGGGACAGCAAAGCATGATGGGACAGCAAAGCATGATGGGACAGCAAAGCATGATGGGACAGCAAACAATGATGGGACAGCAAAGCATGATGGGAAAGCAAGGAATGATGGGACAGCAAGGCAATATGAGACAGCAAGGCATTATGGGACAGCAAGGCATGATGGGACAGCAGAAACCAGTCATGCAGCAGAAACCAGCCGACGATTTTGCCGACATTTTTGGGTAGTTGACACGAAAATTATGCTTTCTATCAATCTGTTTTTCTTCCTATATCTCTCTACTTGTCTGTGTCTCTCCCACTTTTCTTCCCGATCCCTACCTCTTTCCTTCACTCTCTACCTCCCTTCCTCTTTCTCTCTCTCTCTCTCTTTGAAAGTTACTGGACAATAAAAATTGATACCTCCCGTGACGCATTGAAATTGTGTCTCATGAATGGATAGTATTTGATAGTTATTGCTGTGATTAGGCAGGATAATGTGGTTTGTTGATGGCCTGAAGTATACGTCAATCAAATCCTCAAAAATATTGTGGGTATGTGAGAAATACAAACGCTAGAAGTGGCATCGGAGTAAGAGGTGATCATGCGTATGTACATGCTACATAGTTTCTACAGTGGTAGTGCAATGTTGATCGAGTATTATGGAACTTTATCAATGCTTGTAGGAGTTACCCTTATTAGCCATCAGGTTTTACATGCATAATTCTCAGAAATAGATCGTACTACTTCTATTAGTATTACATATACTTGTCTTACTTGACACGTAAAGGGTGTTGATAGAAGCGCTGTTCATACAGTTCATAATAAGTAAACACAAACAGCAGATGTAAGACGGAGACCAGATTCATTGACCGAGCATTATGAGGAACGGAATTCTGTAATGCGTGGTTAAGTTATTTCGCGATTACAGCAATCTATGGGCGCATTTGTTTGGTCGGATCCACGGATCTCGATCCGATGGATTCGTTGATCTGACTATTTGTTTGGTCGGATCACTTGATCTCGATCCACCGAACCCGACCCTGCTAGCGAGGCAGATTCGAACGGGATCCAATATGGCAGCCCGCGTGTCTCACAGCTTGTTCTTTGTTATGAACTTGTTATGAACATCCCATAATAGGTCACAGCGAAACGTGAACCGGCGAAAGTGAGTTTTGCGTTTGTTTGGTCGGATCAGGATCATATGATCTCGATCAGACGGATTTGTTCCAAACAAACGCGCCCTATGTGTTGCATGTTACGCTAGTCGTACTGTTACCAAGTGATGCAGCCACATTACTGCCTGTATTTATTTTATGGGGATGGTACCCTCTTCTGATGATTTGTTGATGTCCCTTTATTTATTCAGGAATATAATGTGATTATATTTAGTTCGCAAGCCCTTGTAGATATTATTGATGTATGTATATGCGATTTACTTAATTGTTAAAAGGCTGATGTCTTTTGTTTGTTGGGCGCAATTTCCATGAATAGGTGTGAATGTATGATTTATGAAACCTGAACTGGTTGGTGAATAAGTATACATATGCGTTGTTAATATTCCTATGTTGATGCATTTACTAAATTTTAATGCTGCCAAATGTCAGTCTGACACGGTTTCTATGTGATGACAGGACTGGTACCCTATGGTTAAGACGCCTCTTGGTATTGTATATACCGTGTGTATGATACTCCCGTCCCTGTAAAATATTTCGAGACACAATGTTGCCTAAGGGGCAGGAAATATGGGACACAAACCACGAACCACAGGCGTCGACAATGTTGTATTTGCCTGTTTAATGCTACTTTCAACATCAACGAGTAAAATGTTACCGGTGTACGTATCAAGTATATCTTTGATGAAATTGTGAATTTATGTGGACGTGTGTGGGATTAAACATCATAACAGAGTACAACAACAGTTTCTGGAGTCATAACTATGATGACAACATAACAAAATCATCATCTTTCCTTGCGGGTTTGCATTAAAACATACAGTAGAATGACTTTTGTAGGGACGACGACTACCACATTTATTTTTACGTTTTCTTCGTATAAAGTTTACACACGATCACAGCTCACCACTCTGGTCATACCAAATAATTTACAATCATGAGCAATGTAACAATGGAGCATCCGCTTCAACAGCAGTTCATCAGCGGTGTCTACTGTAGCATCCGCTAGAACAGCAGTTCGCCTGCGATGGTTACCCTAGCAACTGCTCGTCACCGTGGGATCTGCAGTGTTTACCGCAGCATCCGAGGAGTGTGCCCAGTACGTCTGTTCATCACTGTGGCGTCTACGGAGTGTAGCGTGGCGTCTGCAGAGTGTAGCGTGGTGTCTGGAGTGTAGCGTGGCGTCTGCAGAATGTAGCGTGGCGTCTGCAGAGTGTAGCGTAGCGTCTGCAGAGTGTAGCGTGGCGTCTGCAGAGTGTAGCGTGGCGTGGCGTCTGCAGTGTAGCGTGGCGTCTGCAGAGTGTAGCGTGGCGTCTGCAGTGTAGCGTGGCGTCTGCAGTGTAGCGTGGCATCTGCAGAATGTAGTGTGGCGTCTGCAGAGTGTAGCGTGGCGTCTCTGGGGTGTAACACGGCATCTGATTATGAGTGTACACTGTGCATCTGCTTATCACTGTGGCATCTACGGAGTGTAGCGTAGCGTCTGCAGAGTGTAGCGTAGTATCTACACTAAACTACGGCATTTTCAAAGTGTACCGGTGCGTTTGCTAGTCAGCGTGGCACATGCAGAGTGTACCATAGTATCTACACAGTGAGGCGACATTTACAGTGTACCGGTACGTCTGCCTAGTGTATCGAGAAGTCTCCTAGTCACCGTGGCATCTGCAGAGTGTACTGGTGCGTCATCTCTTCACCGTGGTGCTTGCTCTTCACCGCAGCATCCGTAAAACGAACCGGGGCGTCTGCGCATCAGTGCGGCTGATCTGGCGGAGGTGGCACACCCTCTGGCGGTGGCACGCCCTCTGTCGGCGGCACGCCCTCTAGTGGTGGCACGCCCTCTGGTGGTGGCACGCCATCTGGCGGCGGCGCCGCGTCGCGCGACTGCGCCCCGAACTCCTTCGCGATGAGGTCGTACATGAATACGAAGAAGTAGAGGAGATTGTCGTACTCGCCCGCGTACGGTGGCGCCGCCTCCCCTGGCCCCGTCGCCGTGGCGACGAACTCGTCGTGGTACTCGCGCAGAAAGTAGTAGATGGCCTCGATCGTCGCGAGGTACGCGTCGGACAGCAGCTGCACGCGCCAGAAGAACGTCCGATGCGATCGCAGCTCCACCTGTGTGAGGCCTGGCAAGAGATGTGCGGAGGTCAGTCACCCTTAGTTTAGTTAGCGCCATCTTTCATGCGCGTTATTTTTGTGTGTATGTATATATATATATCTATATATGTATGTATATAAATGATTTATATTTTTATTTATTCTATTTACTTAGAACCAATTATATTACATTTATCTTTAAAATTGTCATATTTATAATTTATTACTTTTTAATTTATACTGCATTTTATTTATATTACACTATTGCACACATTTCGTATTAATCGTTACTGCGGATGCCCAACTAGAGATGTATGTGTGATGTCATGTCAGACATCGACTATGATTGCCCATAGATGGTACCACTTAATCTGCATACCTTGCAGTCGGTCGTCTGTGTATATTTCTCGCGCCTGGTTCCACGTGCTGTCAATGAATATCACGCGTTCGAACGGACACGCGTGAGCCTTTTGTTTCTTGCTCGCCGGTTCCGCCTCCTCGTCGTTACGTTTCGAAGCTCCGAAAATTTCTTCTGTGGACATGGAAGTTCTTTAAGTAACAGCAATAAAAGCTCACATGAGAGCGTCTTGTAAAACATGGTTTATTATCAATTTATAAGGCTTATTATTATTAGAATCATTACGGTAAATGTTAGAATCGACAATAACGATTCCAAAGCGATGACTCTCAGTACAAGAATAAGCTGAAAGTAGAGAGAATTGTAAATGGCCTCCTTCCGTAAACAGAACGAGGTAACTGATAGACGGCACTTCCCAGATTATGAAGATATCGCTAACAGTCTTTTTATTCGGCGATGTGGGCAGCTATAAACCGTCTGCTGCCAACGCGACGGCCTCACGTTACCTTTATGCTCCGACTCCGTCGAGGAACAAGGCTTCATGCGTTTTTCCGCGGGAGAAGACTCTACCGCCCGACATTCAGTGTGCGCGTCAGATGCTGGGACTGTCCCTGCTTCGTCGCGTGCGGCTGCATTATCGGCAGACGAACTACTGCCAGGATTTGTGGAGCCGATCAGAGACGTGTGCGCTTCAGCCTTCGCTGCCCGGCTTGTCTTGTGGTATGGACCCAATACCCTGGCTGCCAATTCTTCAACTGTGACTGACTTGGATCCAGGATAAACCAAAATCACCTAGAATAGTAAGAAATATAAATAGATCAAATGGACTCTAAACATATAACAACTATTTTGGGAACTAACTCCTGAAGGTACATATATATATATACATGCACACAGGCATGCATGCATGCACACACATATATATGTATGTGCATGCAAGACTAAAACGTTCCAAAAAGTTCTGAAATGTTGGAGAGTGTTCTGGAGTAGTGTTTCTATAATATTATCAACTCTCACACAGTTTTGAATGTTGTAGAACGTTTTGAAATGTTCCTTGTCCCCTGCCACCTTCCCTCAAACCCCGACCACCTTCCCTCAACCCCCGTGCCAACCTCTCTCAACCCCCCTCCCCCACCAACACCACCACCAGCTGACCTCATTCCCACTGCTCATTTCCACCACCCCGAGACGTCCATCGTCACTTTCCCCTAGCCTCACAGCTACTCTTCCCCTATCACTCTCCCCTACTCCCTAGCCAAGTACACGTCTTCACACCCACTATTCTGCCATCTCTGTGTACGGGAACTGACAGGTGCATATAGTGCAAGACCATGAATCTTGATGTAGACTATTGCAAAGTCTTGCCATTGACTGTACAGCAAATGGATGTATGGCCAGCTGGATACTTAACCAAGAGAGAGCTGGCATTTGGCAGTGCTCTCATTTGGCCAATCCATAGATATAGATAGTGATTCCTATTTCTATTTCTGTTTCTATTTCCACGGGCCAAACCGGTTCTAAGTGCATTTTGGCATAAAATCCAAGTATGCACTCAGAGTTAAGAATCGTGCCCACATGTAGCCTACGCCCTAACCACCAGATACCATCACCATGTTCATAGAAAAAAATGGGGTCTCTGGCTCTCTGCGTCTGTTTGACTGTGATTCGCGGATACACACAAACATGCACGTACGTACACACACACTTACATGCATACGCATGCATGCACGCATGCATGCACGCATGCACACATGCACAAACTGACAAACACGCATGCAGACAACACACACATAGACACACACATATACATGTATGTACATATTTGCAAATTGGTAGTAGGTTAACATCGCACTGCTTTCCTAACGATCGACTTGTGGTGTGCGTGACGCCGGTACCTTGCTTTTATCGGTGAACTCGGGAATCCTCGGGTAAGTGTGGACTGTGACGTCGTCCGGAGCCAAGATGGCGGCGTGCGAGGACGTGCTCTTCGCGTCGAGCTCCCGCGGATGCTTGATGATGTCGATCTTAACGGGAAGCTGCGGAAACAAAATGCCAAAAAATGTTCTTCATGTCCGGCTAGTGGTATGGTTGGCTGATGGATTTACAATTACTCCATTTTCCATGGATTACAATTGTCTACAATCTCCATGGAATCCATGGTTATCCATGGAATGGTCTACAATTGGATACAAATGGATGTAATACATGGAATTGTAATGGATGGATTTGGAATTAATGCAAATTATGGGATTAGGGGAATGAAGTATATCTCTTCAATGCAGTCATTTCAGCTGAAACATCTGTAATATGCCATGATTGTCCTATACACACACACACACAGATCGAAGGAAAGTTATTGAAATAGGCGATGCAATGTCGTATTTATACATTTCATGATAATGAGTTCACGATCCGCATAAGAAATGTTAATGACAATTAAAAAGATGGTCGCGAAATGCAATTATACATAAAAAAGCAATGCGTACAAGATTCAGGTTGAGGAACAAATCGCAAGCATTATCAGCTGAAGCAATTAATTTACCTTGACTTTAGGAAGCTTTCCCACTAGTTCTTGCACCGGAACGTAGCAGGTATAACAGAAATATTTCCTCGACCGATTGCATTCCGTACATCGGCTCCTTCCGCGGAGATTTTCCAGCGCGCGGAAAGATGCCAGCCGCAGAGAACTAAACGGCGCGTCACCTATCGTGGCCGCGGTCGCGGAATCTTTGGCCTTAATCGTGGGCCTTGTAGTACTGGTATTACTAACGCTACTCGTCGAACTTGTCATGATTCAAATTACTGTGACGTCGTCGCTCACTCCGCACTTGGGAGACATTTTGGAAAATAAAAAAATGATATTAGCGAAGAGTTATTCCAACAAATCTATAGACTACGGCCTGTGATTACTTGTGAGAGAAGACAAAACACTGACAGTACCAAAAATACCCACCATGGCCTATGCATCACACGTCAACTATAGCTAGGCTCTTGTAGGTTTGCAGAATATGATTGCAAATTTGATCAAGAAATTTGAAACTTAATTACATCCTCATTTTCAGGATATATATATATAATCAGCACGTTTCGCTATAATTCGCCGCCCCCTCCCTCACTGGCAAATCTTTGTACTTTGCATCGTGTTTGCTTATTTGTATTGACGCTCAAATCTTTACTATAATTCGAAGACTTACACACATGCAATGCATGCACTGGTCGCTTGCATTGTAATTTTATGGAGTATGATCCTCAGAGTCCCCAGGTTGCCAGAGCTCGTGTTCTGAAATAAAAATCTTATGATAAGAAACTTACTACTGCGATAATGAAACGATCGAGTGCACACGACGCCGCTGTCCGATTGATGTGAGGATTGGAAGTGGAACCATTAGCGTTATTTTACACAAGTCCTAGCGAGCTAGTGTGTTGTAAATGACGAGGATGGGACCCAAGATACAAGATCAGACAGGTGATTGGACGATTGCTGACAGTGCTGCCACTCTCCAACCACTGGTAAAGCTTATATGGCCTGCGCGTTTTTCGTCGTCCCCGTGCTCCATTTAGTAATTATTGTATTTATTTTTTGGTTCACGGATTTATAATTAATATGTGATTGTATATAACTTGTAATTATGCGTCTTGACTCTTATGCACAAATAAATTTATTTGAATCTTGAATCTTATGGTAACACTAATGCATTAGTTATGCTCCATTTGGCATTCCCCTAACATTTCCTTTCGTGTAGAAATAGATAGAATAAACTTACTGTCTATTCTTAGGCTTATTATAATCAGGGATGTAGCTAACGAGGGAAGAGGTAGTTGACCCAAGCCAAATATTAAAGTAACTATATTGCGAGAGTTTTCCAGTGTTTTCACCACTTTCATGACACCTAGCTACCTTTATTGCTTGAGTAACAGCAATTGTCTAGAGTAACAATAAAATGTCTTAGAACCTTCGTATTCACCAAAAAAGTGCCAGTTTCGAACTACTAGTTTGGTAAACATTCGTTTTCTGTCTTCTTGAACTAGCCGGAAGTATGGATTAGCTTGTGGCGCCACCGCTTATCTGCCGTAGACATACAGTACAGGCTCTCTAAAATCATGCACTTGTTTTCAATTACTCCCCAACATAAATACAAGTTTAAATGATCAATTCTGCCATTATTAGGCATTATCGGCACACAATAAAATTTATTGCTGTTACGATGTGGTCAAATCCATTTTTCTATGCTATAAGTTAATTATAACTGCATAAAATCTTAGTTAGTGTTTTTAATGTTGGTGTAATCACTATAATCAGTGATATTTCCACTATCAGCTAGGTTAACCTTAGCCACAAGTTCCCATCCCGCTTAACACTACTCCGCCGTGTAACTAGTCGGAGAGCCTGGTCGGTTTAGGTTAACCTGTATGATACAGGCGGTATGTTCCGCTTCACTACACGTATAACCGCCTGTACGCGAGCTCAACCCTGGCAGTTCGCAAGCCTCGTTATCGATCGACCGATTGTTATGGCGGGGAATCTGATTAGCGGCGAGCAATCGAGCGTACAGAAGTAAATACGGCAAAACTTCGCCCCAGGCGAATACCTGGTGAATGGAAACAATCTAGTTAATGGCTTTGGCAGAAGCGTGCACTAATTGCAGTTATAAATTCAACTTGAATAACTTGAGAAATGACGTCAGGCAAAAGCCTGCTCGCTGATTGGCTGATCGGCCCGTTAGAGCTCTTTGATTATGCGCGATGATTTCTTCGTTCGCAAAGCGGGCTGAAGAAGCAATGGGTACAGGCGGTTAGTGTAGTGAAGCGGAACCGGAACCGCCTGTAGGCCCTATCATACAGGTTAATTACTCTCAGGTGAGACTATATTCAGCTATATTTAGTTTTTCTGAGCCCAAAAACTCGCAATAATACTAATAAATAGTAATACTAATACTAATAGTACATAACTATGTAGATATTATAGACAGTATACACAGATATTATAGACACTAAGTCTAAGACAGTACTTGGCAATCGCGAATTGGTCAATTGCCCAGGGCCAACTGCTCAGGTCATTATTCGACAACACAAACCGCGCGTACATCGGTACCTACGTCTACGACAGGCACTTGGAACGTCTCAATAAAAAAAAAAAGGTAAATAAGTGAAGGCAATATTTATGAGGTTATGACTATGAGTATGAGGCCATGGAGGCTGACATATTGG
>NW_014577371.1:697873-699465 GCF_000485595.1 Priapulus caudatus
TGGCCAGAACTGCTCAATTGACCGATTATACGGCTTTATCCTATACCAAGAATGGCCTCGTGAAAGTATTCTAAATATAGGGCAGCGATTAAGTCATTGTGTCACCGCTGCGCGGCGTTTGCGCGCTTCGCGCGTATATCCGGCTGCAGACTGTCGAGCGTACAAAAGTAAATACGGCAAAACTTCGCCCCAGGCGAATACCTGGTGAATGGAAACAATCTAGTTAATGGCTTTGGCAGAAGCGTGCAATAATTGCAGTTAATAGTTATAAATTCAACTTGAATAACTTGAGAAATGACGTCAGGCAAAAGCCTGCTCGCTGATAGGCTGATTGGCCCGTTACAGGTAATGGTAAATAAACACGAAATGTACCAAAGTCTTAATGTTTCTCTACTCTATTTTGCCTATAATCACCTGTAAATGCCGGTCAAATGCCCATCTGCAACACACAAGCTAGTACACCGAACGCACGCCCGTGCTGTGCTGCGTGCACAAACAACATGAACTGCGACCCAGAGTGTTGCTCTGTCAATTTGGTCAACTTTCTCTCCTTCCGTCTTCGATACAGTTCCTTGGACTGTGAAGGCAATATTTATGAGGTTATGACTATGAGTATGAGGCCATGGAGGCTGACATATTGGCTCATTTTCCATAGATTGATTCCTTATCTCTTTCCATAATTTACTTTGCATTGATGAAGAGACTTGTAACCCATCTACCCCCCGCTACCACGTGACGTAAAACATGTTCTTTCAACCTGTCACCTAACCTGTATAATACCAGTCGTCATGTTACGCTTGACTGCGTTCGCTACACTGACGAGTAGGCCCTAGCGGCCGTTACGAGCAGGAGCGGTAATCATTAACGTTACCTGTCACCTATCATACTACGTTATAATTTTTTCGTCCGGTTGTACAATATCAGCCGCTTTCTACCGGTCATAGGTGAAGGCAATGGAGAGTTATAACAACCCGTCACGAGTTTCGCCCGGTCATGTATATTCGCAATGGAGTACACCGGGTGACCGATTGTGGCGACATGCAGCCTTTAGCAACCGGGTGAATAAATCGAACTATAATACAACCAAGAACCAGAGAATTTGTGTTAAAACTAAAAAATAAGCGTTTTAATAATCGTGAGCGACCAATCACAAGCAATGTCAACAACATTCAACAACGACCAATCAGCGGCGTCACGTTTACAATCGCACATGTTTTAAATTGTTTACCGAGGAGTTTACCACCTTTTGCACGGGTATAAGTATTGCTCTAGTGAAGATTAAACGTTTATTGGCGAATGAATCAAATCAATCACTTGTTTTATTTATAGAGGAGATATATCTCTATGCTCAAGGCTCAAACCAAAAATTTTTATAAAATTTCCAGCACCTAATTATGTTACCACACAAATTTTGAATTTTTATGTAAAAATGGTATTTTGGATATTTCTCAACTACCAGAAAGAGTGAGTGTAGCATTCGCTTGTTGAGAGAAATATTATTGAATGGTATTGACGACAGGGCCACTTGGTGGCAACTGCGAGAATAGAAAAGAACCAGACCATGCTGTTCCTACTGAGGCCATTGCAGCTCT
>NW_014577371.1:705528-708848 GCF_000485595.1 Priapulus caudatus
TGAGAGAGAGAGAAGATAGAGAGAGAGAGAGCGAGAGAGAGAGAGAGAGAGAAGAGGAGAGAGAGAGAAGAGAGAGAGAGAGAGAGAGAGTGGGAAGGAGAGAGAGAGAAGAAAGAGCAAGAGAGAGAGAGAGATAGAGGAGAGAGAGAGAGAGAGACGAGAAGAAAGAGAGAGTAGAGACAGCAGAGAGAGAGAGAGAGAGAGACGAGAGAGAGAGAGACGAGAGAGAGAGAGAGAGAGAGAGAGAGAGAGAGAGAGCGGGGGTGGGGGGGGCGGGGGGCGACGAACGGGATCATATCGTTAAGCTAGCCTGCCGCCACGTCCGCTACTGGCTGAGTCAGTGAGTGCTGACGCAGCTGCCTGTAACCTTATCAACTAGTGACACACCAGCTGACAGCCTGCAATCCTGCACCCATCCGCACCGTGACTCATCAGTCCGTTCCTAGTGAACTGGTGCAAGGCGCGTTTACCTGAACGGACTGCAGTTGCGCGAAACTCGATCGAGCCGGTCAGGCGTCGGGGACAAGGCACGGAGGCGTACGCGTGGGGCGTTGATATAGGGTTAGGGTATAGCGCTTATATATATACCGCAGCTAACGGCCTATATATATATATATACTATATGTACCCTACACGACACGCGTGTACGTGTGTGTGTTGTGGTTAGGAGTAGGGGTTAGGCGTTAGGGTATGGGTTAAGGGTGAGGTATATACTCCTACCCTAATATATATATATACCAACCTAGATATATTATATATATTATTTAGGTTAGGGTATAATATATTATATATAGGGTTAGGGCGTATATATAATATGAAATCCTACCTACCCTAACCCTAACCCCTACCTCTAACCACAAGACAGGCGCACCACGTACAGCGTGGGTGGCAGGTACAACGCGTTGCGGTGCACGTTAAGCACCATGCTTGCACACTACATGCGTGCGTGCACGTACACGCATGCCGTGCGCAGTACCACGCATCGCGGTGCGCATACACGGCGTGGCGTGCGCCATACACGCGTGCGTGCGCATACACGCGTGCGTGCACGTACACGCATGCGGGCGCGTACACGCATGCGCGCACGTAGCCACGCGTACCCGCACAAATACGACACAGGCGGCAGCACAGTAAGACACACGTATGCTCCGACACAATACATCATGCACGCATGTCGGTCATTGTGCATCTCGTGCCGGACAGATACACTCACCGTGGCAGCCTATTGATACGCAGGCCGCAGGTAACACGCCGCGCGTGTGTCTACAGGCATGCGCGCGCGTGCACCATAAGGCAGCTTCTGAGCTGCAGCGATCTTGGACAAACCAGTATTCCCAATGCTCGTGGCAAACCGCATCCTGACCTGATGACTGTTAGACCGGGAGCCCAGAGGGGTCAGGCCTAGCTGGAAAGGCAAACCAATTTTCATGGCATATAGCAATGACGTGTACATACCCGCGATTGTACGGAAATGTAGTCTGGCAGGCAGCACAGTGGTGGGTGTGGTCAGTGGGGTCATTTGAAAGGCACCCCAAAATATGAGCTAGATTGAGCTTGAAAGGAAACCCATGAAAGCCTATTGAATGTTCGGCCATGGTCGCCAGGTTTCAGGAATGGACAGCCTCCCAGAATTTCTTTAGTGGTGTCGCGCATGCGCCAGAGCTAAAAAGCGATACCCTAGCCTAAAAATTGATATATTTTTATGCTGCGAAAGGAAACCTTCTGGCACGGCATTGGAAATATTTACAGGCATAGTCGCGAAGGATATCGTGAAGTGGCCACTGAAACTAGAATAATTCAGGTTGTGGGTGTAATCGCCAAGACTCCCCAATGCCCCCGGGCACAGACGCCCAAATTGAGCATAGATTATCGCTGGAAGGAAACACCCATGAAACTATTGGAAAATGTTCCGCATGGTCCCCAGGTGTCAGAATGGACACTGCCAGAATTTGTTCTAGTGGTGGGCGCATCCGCCCAGAGCTACAAACCAGATACCCCAAAATTGAGCTAGATTAGCTGAACAGATGAACGCTTCTGGGACCCCCCCATTAAGAAGAATCAGCTCCGGCACTAGCCCAGGTATGCGTGAATGGCCACTGCCAGAATAATTCAGTGTGGTGTCATCCGCCAGACGCCGCGCGGAGATGGACCTATGCCTGCCATCTTCAAAGTAGATCCTCAACACATCGTGTTATATCTACTTTTGCTGGCCATGGGCACGACAACTCTGAAGATGCCTCCCCGGCGCGGTGCGACTAAAAAAACAATGCGGTTGCGCATGATTTGCATTTTACATTAGTTATGCTTCAGCTTCTAGGCTTACTATGGTATAGGGTATTACAGCTGCATGGCTATTGATAGAGGCAAAGGAGCAGCTGGGAATGTGAGCTAGTCTACTCATATTTTTCCAACATTTATATTGTGTAATATTCTAATTCGATCGCGTGTTAGGTTATAGATAGGTTATTATAATAGGTGATTTGACCATAAAACTTTGGCAAGGCATAAAAACGTCTGCAGGTCATGTACTGTAAGCTTGGTTAAAGCCCTGATATTACTATTATCTACTGAGTTAGCAGTGTATTCCCTAGTATAGTAGACAGCGTCTGATAGTGAGTAATAGCTATATACAGGGCCAGATAGAACGAGGGGGGCAGGTGGGCCAGTTGGCATGGGCCTACATTTTGAGGGGCCTTATACTCCCCTGGTAGAGACTAAGGGGACCTTTGGTAAAGAATGTTGATATTGTAAAAGAGAGTCAAGGGGTTGCCTTTGCACAAAATATTTTTATTTTATAAGAAGAAATCATAAAACGATTACTTACACATGTTAAAACCTGCATCGCATAAAAATCATAATGTATTAGACCAACTGATTCCAGATGAAACATAAGAGCATAGTAGCAGGCAGCAGCGCACCCCGCGCCACCCATTAACATGACCGCTCTTCACTTCACGCCAAGCCATTGCAGATAACACCTTTAATATCGGCATCGTGACTAGTAGTATTACTACGTTTGTAATGAGTGGAGTGAAGATCGAAGAAGGCGGTAAGCGAGCGCTCACGTGCGTATTTTCTTATCAGCCGGGATGTATAAAGGAATCGAGACCACTGCCTTCCTATCAGCTCACGAATGTAGGATGTACGTCTAGCCGTTTATAAATAGACAATGTCGTACGCATCACGGGTAAAGGGTTCGTCGTCGCTCGGACAATGTTCTGGCCGCAGCGATATCGCGCTACTAAATCAAACTATGTGGTGTTCACTTGTTTCGCACCTCAGCTCATAGCCTCGCTTGCCTGATATGCGCTAGACACACA
>NW_014577372.1:0-1265 GCF_000485595.1 Priapulus caudatus
AGGAAGACGAGAACAGAGACAGAGAGAGGGGAAAGGAGAGAGAGCGCAGACGAGAAGAGAGGAAGACAGAAACGAAGAGCAGCGAGAGAGAGACCGAAAGGTGTCTAGCAGCTATTCCTGTCGGCCCATGAGTGTACCTTCATCATTGGTAGTCATCCCCGCTTCATACGGCATTGAGGCTGCAATATTAAGAGCCAATGCAGACCAGCATGCTAATTAATCCCGCTACCGCCAGTCCCACTAATGCATGCGTCAGAGCGCTCAGTTTAGCTAGCTACTCGGCTAACTAAACATGCATACAGCGGCCACATACACGAGCGAGAAATCACCAGCCAGCATTTCTCGTGTATGTTATTTGTCGGACGCTTTCATCGATATTTACAGCTTCAGGCGCTGAGCATCCTATGCTTCACGCTAAATACATTACAGGCTTTGTTCACGGCGGTACGAGGCATCTATCCGCTTCATCGCTTAACTTATCGGCTTCAGCCGGTGGCAGCAAATCTATGCATCACGCTATTCATATACAGCTTCAGGTGCGAGCACTCCATGACTTCACGCTATTGACATCACAGCTATCCCAGGCGTGAGGCATCCATGCTATCATGCTATTTACAATCAGGCTTTCCAGGCGTGAACGCATCAATGTCTTCCACGCTATTACATAACAGCTTCGACGTTGAGGCACTCTTATGCTTCACCTATTACATACAAAGCCTGCTCAGGCGTAGAGGCATCCATTGCTTCACGCCTATTACATACAGCTTCAGGCGTGAGCCATCCCCATGCTTCACGCTATTAACATTCCAGCTTCAGGCGTGCAGCCATCCATGCCTTTCATGCTATTACATACAGCTTCGGCGGTGCAGCATACCATGCTTCACGCTATTACACACAGCTTTAGGCGTGAGCATCCATGCTTCACGCTATTACACACAGCTTCAGGCGTGAGCATCCATGCTTCACGCTATTACACACAGCTTTAGGCGTGAGCATCCATGCTTCACGCTATTACATACAGCTTCAGGCGTGAGCATCTATGCTTCACGCTATTACATACAGCTTCAGGCGTGAGCATCTATGCTTCATGCTATTACACACAGCTTCAGGCGTGAGCATCTATGCATCACGCGTGACATTCACCGCTTAGTCACGCGTGATTATCACAGATTCACACATTAGCGTCACATGCAGTTTCGCGCGAGATTGCCAATGAGTAATAAATAAATCATATATATATATATATATATATATATATATATATA
>NW_014577372.1:5665-13770 GCF_000485595.1 Priapulus caudatus
AGAGAGAGAGAGAGAGAGAGAGAGAGAGAGAGGGGGGGAAGGGAGAGAGAGAGAGAGAGAGAGAGACGAAAGGTGTCATACAGCTCTCCTGTCGGCATGAGTTACCTTCATCATTGAGTCATCCGCTCATCGCAATGTGAGGCTGCAATATAAGAGCAATGCAGACAGCATGCTAATTAATCCAGTACCGAGTCGCTAATGATGCGTCGAGCGCTCAGTTAGCTAGCTACTCGGCTACTAACCATGCATACAGCGCATACAGAGAAATCACCAGCAATTCTCGTGTATGTATATTTGTCGAGCTTCACGATATTACAGCTTCAGGCGTGAGCATCCATGCTTCACGCTATTACATACAGCTTCAGGCGTGAGCATCTATGCTTCATGCTATTACATAGAGCTTCAAGCGTGAGGATCTATGCATCACGCTATTACATATACAGCTTCAGGTGTGAGCATCCATGCTTCACGCTATTACATACAGCTTCAGGCGTGAGCATCCATGCTTCATGCTATTACATACAGCTTCAGGCGTGAGCATCCATGCTTCACGCTATTACATACAGCTTCAGACGTGAGCATCTATGCTTCACGCTATTACATACAGCTTCAGGCATGTGAGCATCCATGCTTCACGCTATTACATACACGTTCAGGCGGTGAGATCCTGCTTCACGTATTACATACAGTTCAGGCGAGTTGAGCATCCAGTGCTTCATGCCTATTACATACGCTTCTGGCGGTGAGCATCATGGCTTCACGCTATTACAAAAGCTTTAGGCGTTGAGCATCCATGTCTTCACGATATTACACACAGCTTCAGGCGTGGCATCCATGCTTCAACGCTAGGTAACACAGGCTTTAGGCGGGAGCATCCATGTTCAGCGCTCATTACTACAGCTTCAGGCGTGGCCATCTATGCTGTAACGACCTATGTACATACAGTTCAGCGTGATCATCTATGCTTCATGCTATTACACACAGTTCAGGCCGTGAGCATCTATGAATCACGCGTGCACATTCACCGCTTTAGTCGCGTGATTAATCACAGATTCACACACGTTAGCGTCACTGCAGTGGCGCGCGAGCATGCCAATGAGTATATAACTATATCATATATATATATATATATATATATATATATACTCACGCAACACATATCTTGTTTATCTTCTTAAACAGGTAACATGCATTTTCAACATTTGATTTGACCTTAACTTTGACCTGAAATTGGTCTAATATGATATTAATATTAATACTATGTTTGCCTAAAATTCAATCTGTTTGTTGTCGCATGAGATCTGTTAATATTTATATTATTGTATATATCAAGTAGTATATAAGTGGAGGGAATTTATTATACTATATCCTATATTACAAAAATCCCTATTATCTATTCTTGATATATATAGGATATAAGATAATTAAGCGTTCCATTACCTCGTCAACTAACAGCGCATGCGCTGGTATGCAGCATGCAGCGGTTGCGATCACCGGTGTTGCTGCGTTCCTGCATGTTGTCTATGCGGCGCTGCTATGCACGTACCGCCCCTCGAATGTCTTCATCTCTGCGGACATTATTAGGTCGTTAAAAAATCGAATCGCTGGTTGAAGTGTCGGCGTCGGTCTCTCTACCTTGGCGATTATCGCGTTAAAGGTTAGCAAAAGAGGGGGCGGTATAAAGAGGGGGGATGAGCAGAGAGAGAGAGAAAGCATGAAAGAGAAGGAGGAAGAGACGAGCAGCAGAGAAGAGAAGACAAATTTAGCGGAGATGAGACATGACGTGAGGAGTAGGATTACAGAGAGACACACAGACGAGAGAGAGGGAGAGAGCAGAGAGAGAGACGAGAGGAGATCGTAGACCTGACGAGAGAGGAGAGAGTTGCAGAGGGGACACAGAGCGAGGATAGATAGATCGACAATCGATAGATTAATAGGATACATAGATATATAATAGATAAGATAGATAGATTATAGCATAGATAGCATAGAGATAGATAGATAGTAGATAGATAGAATAGACAGAATTAGATAGATAGATAAGATAGATAGTAGATAGATATATAAATAGATAAGATGGATAGATAGATAGATAGCCATAGATAGATAGATAGATATATAAATAGAGTAGATTTCGATAGCATAGATAGATTAGAATAGTATAAATAGTAGATAGATAGATAGATTAGAGAGAGCAGATTAGAATTAGATAGATAGATAGATAGATAGATAGATAGATAGGATAGCATAGATAGATAGATAGATAGATAGATAGATAGATAGATAGATAGAATAGATAGCATAGATACGATAGATAGATAAGATAGATAGATAGATAGATAGTAGATAGATAGATGATAGATAGATAAGCATAGATATGATAGGATTAGGATAGATTAGATAGATAGAATAGATAGATAGATAGATAGACTAATGATAGATATATAATAATATAGATAGATAGATAAAGGCTAGCGAGGAGAGATAGAATAGATAGAGTAGATAGCATAGGCAGATAGAATAGATAGATAGATTAGGATAGATAGATAGATAGATAGTAGATAGATAGATGTGATAGATTAGATAGATAGATAGATAGCATAGATAGATAACTAGGGCAGAGAGAGTAAGAGACGAGAGAGAGTGAGAGATGAGAGAGAGGAGAGAGAGAGCGACAGGCGGCGAGAAAGGAGACTGAGAGAGGCCGGACGTGTGATTGAGCGGAAGTACTGTCGGCGCCTTTACCTGGTCGGATATTAGGCGATATGACACATCGCCGCGGCCGCTGGTCCCTTTAAAGTGCGGGTACCGTGTTATTTTAATGCGCCCCTAATACGGGAGGGCGCGTCCTTTACATTATTCTAACGGCTGACGTGAAATGTAATCAAGGATAGTCCCGGTCAGAAGCAGCGGCAGATTGTGCATGTCCTCACAGAGCGTTCGCTGCTGTGGGTAGAGAGGCGCAGGCCGCACACCTGACTCTGAGCAGCGCCTGAACGCTTGACGCCTCGCTCGCCGCGGACAGTTAAAGGTGCAGAGGCGCATCGAAGATGTAGCCATCCGCGGAGAGTAGGATGCTCTATAGAGGAGAGAGAGAGATGAGAGAGACATGAGAGAGAGAGAGAGAGAGAGAGAGAGGAAAGAGAGAGAGCGAGAGAGAGAGTCAGACGAGGAGGGTGGAAGTAGGGAGGGAGGTGAGAGAGAACGAGAAGAAGAGAGAGAGAGGAGCAGAGAGGAGAGAGGAGAAACGAAGAAGATGAGAGAGAGACGAGACTGAGAGAGAGAAGAGAGAGAGAGGAGAGCGGAGAGAGTGACGATGAGAAAGAAAGACGATAGATGAATTGCGATATAAAAAAAGATATAAATAAGCGTAATAGAATAGACTATAGATAGATAGATATGATAGCAGAGATAAGAATAGATAGATAGATAGAATAGATAGCATGATTAAGATAGAAAATATGGTAGATTATATGATAGATAGTGGATAGATAGATAGATAGATAGACGATAGGATAGGATACGATAGTAGATATATATATAAGATAAATAGCAATAGTTAGATAATTAGATTGCATATATTGATAGATAGGATAGCATGAGGATAGAATAGAATAAGATAGATAGGTATCAATATAAATAGATAAAATAGGATAAAGATGTAAGGATGAGAGAGAAAATGAGACTGTCCGTGAAGAATTTGAACTGCGAAAGAGTGGAAAGAGAGAAAAAGGGAAAGCGAGCAGGGAAAGAAGAAATAAGAAAGAGAGCGCAATTAGTGAGAGAGAGAGAGAGGAGGGAGAGAGAGGGAGAGGAAGACGAGAGAAGAGAGAGAGAGAGAGAGGCCGAGATGAGTAGAAGATAGCAGATGGACATGAATACAGGCGGCTAGCCGAAGCTCATCGCGCCACATGATGGGGTAGACGTCACGGCTCTATCGTTGCACTCCAGTGGAGGACAAACAAGCCCGTAATAATGCATCGCTCTTTGCCTGCGAGACTTCGTGCGATCATTATATCGTGTATACATAAGCTAAATAATTTAGCGGCTCGCGCGCCTAGGCCCGCTGACAAATCTCAATGAAGTACAAAAATCAGAAGCTTCCGTTGCAATGGATAGTAGATTTCGCAGTGTGAGACACAGAGACCCGGGGCCTGCGCGCCTCACATGCTCGTCGGCACACAACAGACAGACAGCACACACCACACACACCAAGCACACACACACACACACACACACACACACACGCAACACCACAACGCACACACACACACACACATAATACACGACACACACACACACACCCACACACAAACACACATCACCAGCAGACACACACACACACACACACACACGACACAACGACACAACACAACCCCCCCCCACAGCACACACACAATCCCCACTCACACACAACACACACACACACGCAGCACGTCACACACACACACACACACACACACACACCACACACGATGCACACGCGCGCCACACAACTACACAACGCGCGCGCACGCTGTCGCACAGCATACACGCAAACGCACGCGTTCACGAGCGCATGCGCTTGACGCGCACACACACACACACTACCACACACCACACACACACACACCACACCACACACACACACACAAACACCAAACAAACAAAACAGACAAAGCGCACACAAACCACACCCTGCGCCGCGCACGCACCAACGCCACATGCTACCTGTGTGTAGGGAAAGAAAGGCTGCTATTTGCTGGCCTGAAGTAGAGCGGAACAACGCGTAATGAGTCAATTTAGTAATCCACTGCTGAAATGATTTCATAATCCTTCGCCCGCCGCCGTGCCATTAGGCTACAGCAGTCGTTGAATTATTAAGCATAATATGAGGCGAGAGCGAGCGCGGATATTATATATATATTAATATGTATATATATGTGTGTAGGGTCAGATATTGAGACCGAACGAATAAGCAGCGTAGACTTCGCTGTTACGCCTCACCACAATTTTGCACGCTCGCCCACTTCTCCCGAGGTCCATTATATAGTCTAGCTAACACACCGGACACACACGCATTGCATGCCCGCACGCAATGCGCGGCACATACACCAATACACAGCACGCACACACACACACACACGACAAACACACACGACAACACACACACACAACACTAAACACAACACGTATTACGCGGCGCGCACGCACACGCACACGCACAAACACACACACACCACACACACACACACCACACGCACCGACTGCACGCATTACGCACCANTCTCCTCTTCCTTCTCTATACGATCGCACACATAAAAGAAATCTTCATACAGAAGTGTTGCCTACAGGAAGTTATAGAAACTAAAATCACAGATATTTATCTGTTTAAGCAATGATCACAAAAACACGGTACACCGCAATCGAACAGGATACACGCGCCCGTGCACGGCTAGCCAGGAGACGCGCTCTCTCTCCGGTCGCTCTTTTCTCTCTCTCTTCTCTCCTCTCTCTCCTCATATCTCTTCTATATATATATATATATATTATTATATATATATATATACTATATATATAGTACTACATACGCGCACGGCACGACCAACTTACATGATGAACAAACAAATAAAACATTGTCCGAGGTGAATACCCCACACAAGTACGAGCGCCAGCAGCCTCGCAGCGGCCTCTGCATACGTGTACTGTATACACACAACACATCAGCCAATTCAACTGCTTTCATTTGCAGTTTTTGTTTGCAGACCTTGTCTCCAGTGTCAATGCATGAGCAACCGAACACTATCAGCTATCAAGCATCTAACTACACACACCAAGATTTTAGAATCTCCTCTCTCTGCCTCCGTCTCTCGTCATCCTCTGCGTCGTCCTCTCTTCTCTTCTCCTCGTCCTCTCTCTCTCTCTCGCACACACACACAGCACATTCTCTGTTCTCTTTCTCCTCTTCTCTTCTAACAAGTCTCCAGCGTCTACACGCAACGCAACCCACCGACACACACTCACGGGGGTTAGCCTCGGTCCTGTCTGTCTTCTCTCATCTCTCATCAGATGCTCTCTCTGCAGTCATCTTCTCTCCGCTGTCCCTCTTGCATCCTCTCTCTCGTCCTCATTTCTCTGCTCTCTCCTGCTCTCCTCTCTTTCTCCTCTCAATATCATCACACACTTTCTTTTCTCGTCTTCATCTCCATCTCTCCTCTCTGCTCCGTCCTTTCTTCTGGTCTCTCGTCCTCTCGTCATCCTTCTCTCTCTTTCTCTCTCCTCATCTCTCTGGTCGCCCACACGCACTAACACGCACCACGCATCACACACTCATCTCTCTACTCTATCCGGCGCACCACACAGCACAGCAACATCACACATCACACATCTCCTCTCTCTCTCTGTTCTCTCTCCTCTCCCTCTCTCATACACCACACATCAATACTATGATCTACTCTTTACCTCTAGTTACTCTATGATCATATATCATCTATATATGTCTTTCCATGTTCTAACAATGCGAACATTTAATCTTATCAACCACTCGCTTTTCTCGGGATATATATCGAGTCTTTGTTTTACTCTCATAGATACGCGTGAAACTACTGATTTTTTCGACAAGTGAGATTGTCAACATTTATATCGCAAGCGCTGTATGCTTATTCTTCCTGCTGGGCAGTTGCACTAAGCTTACAAGCGAATGTCAGATCGTGCACAAGCTGCCGCCGCTCTATTGCGTGCCGATCTATACGCATGGTTTACCAGTCACGGGATGTGCAGGCATGTCCTCTAAATGGGAGATGATCCCATTAGTTGCGACACTGCAGTGCTTAGGTTACTGGCTGCGGGACATCTTCTCTCCATCCCTCTCTCCTCTCTGTTCTAAACTCTCACTTCCATCCCCAACATCACGCACAGCCGCTCTCACTAATCTCCGCTCTCGGCTCGTGTCAATCCAGGCTCTCTCGACCCACTACACACACTCCCACACATCCTTTTGACTTCGCGCACACACCCACACACCAACCATCGGCCACGCACGTATTACTTAAGACGCCACCACAACGCACGCAGGCACACTACCTCGATCTCTCTCTATCTCTCTGCTTTTTTTCTCATCTCTCTCAGGAAGTGATGAATCTCTCGTCATCTCCGGCGTCTCCCGATTCTCTTCTTCTCTTCTTCCACACACACGACTACATCTATCACACACAACACTCGCTTTACGAGCGTGTTACAAAAACCACGTGGTGGTTTTTTGTCACGCTAACGCAATCGACGGCTCTCAATACAGAGCATACTGCCGCAATAGGTTGGGGCCACACGCCTGTTTGCACAGCACACACACATGGCGCACACGCATACATCTCACTCTCCTTTCTTCTCTCGTTCTCATCGTCTCTCTCTCTCAGTCACTCTCATCTCATGTCCTTCTCTCTCTCTCTATATATATATATAATATATATAATATATATATATATTAATATAAGGCCGGGAAAGGGCCCGAGCCATAGGGAGGGCTCTTAGCTTATTATCCCGACCCTCCACTCTCTGATCATTATATCTCCGCTCTGCATCCATCGTTGTGTAATAAATATCATGGCAATAATATAAGTACGTGGGCGCGTGGACACGTTATAGGACCAGCGTGCCCAATTAATGAACGAACTAAACAAAACTCACCTCTTTCGCTTTCGATGGGCAAGTTTCGCGTGATCAAACGAATTTTTTTTGTCAAAATTGTCTAATCGTGTCCGTAAAGTCGTGCGGGCGCGATATCGGCGACCCATACCAGTGAGAAGTCGCGCAGTCATTGTCGTCTGCATAAAACAGCCTAATAAAGAACGCCCAGCTCGCAATCTCCTACCGCGCTATACGAACATTCTCAATGGATAAGCATCGTGCGTGCATGTACAAGTCACTGTTAGATTTTATACGCTGGTAATTTCGCTGTGTGACGGCGCGCGGCTGTATATGCGTCTAAATCAAATAATGCTAATCTCACAGTTAAATTTGAACCGCACAGCGTAACACTTTATGACGCAAGCCGAATGCAATCTGTCCACCCCCTCTCGCCACACACACACACACACACACACACTCTCTCTCTCTCTCTCTCTCTCTCT
>NW_014577372.1:14122-15136 GCF_000485595.1 Priapulus caudatus
ATGTTAACATAGACACGCTGTGTTAATATTTGTACGCTGTGTTAACGGTATCACACTATGTTAACATAGACACGCTGTGTTAATATTTGTACGCTGTGTTAACGGTATCACACTATGTTAACATAGACACGCCATGTTAATATTTGTACGCTGTGTTAAGCGTAACACGCCATGTTAACATAGGCACGCTGTGTTAATATTTGTATGCTGTGTTAAGGGGGACATACTATGTAAACGTAGATACGCTGTGTTAATATTTGTACGCTATGGTATAATGGATAAGCTATGGTGTTAGTGATACGCTATGTTGCTAGGGATATGCTGCGTTGCTAGGGATACGCTGGTTTGCTAGAGATACGCTGCGTTGCTAGGGGTACGCTGCGTTGCTAGGGGTGCGCTGCGTTGTTAGGGATACGCTGCGTTGTTAGGAGTACGCTGCGTTGTTAGGGGTACGCTGCGTTGTTAGGGATACGCTGCGTTGTTAGGGACACGCTGCATTGTTAGGGGTGTCCTTTGTTGCTAGGGACACGCTGCGTTGCTAGGGGTACGCTGCGCTGTTAGGAATACGCTGCGTTGTTAGGGACACGCTGCGTTGTTAGGAATACGCTGCGTTGTTAGGGACACGCTGCGTTGTTAGGAATACGCTGCGTTTTTAGCGGTACGCTGCGTTGTTAGGATACGCTGCGTTGCTAGGGATACGCTGCGTTGTTAAGAATACGCTATAGGTTGTTAGAGAGCCTTGCCATCTCAGCCGTACAACAAGATTACACTATCAGTGATATGACGACAGCTGCCTGTATGCGAGAGCATCAAGCGCAAGATTGCGATGATTGTATTCGGGGGAAAACTCGCAAGATTTCAGCCGGGAACGGAGAACGAATTAGGAGTGAGTTGGACGCCTTAACATTCACGCTGCTAGGAGAATATGCTTAGTGGGAGCCGTGTGTGTGTGTGTGTGTCGTGTAGTGTGTGTGTGTGTGTGTGTGTGTGTGTGTGTGTGTGTGTGTGTGTGTG
>NW_014577372.1:18703-20791 GCF_000485595.1 Priapulus caudatus
CACACACACACACACACACACACACACACACACACACACACACACACACTACACGACACACACACACACACACACACACACACACACACACACACACACACACACACACACACACACACACACACACACACACACACACCACTCTCATCCCGCCGCGCGGCACCATCAATGAGTTACTCTTGCGAAAGCCAACTGCAAACAAACAGTCAGATTTTGATGGCCGACGACACGTGACCGCGTCCGCTTCTCCGGCTCCCTCACTATTCCCACCGGGTATCGGCGGCCGGCGCGCACAGCGACAGCGATACCCTCACTGCAGCAGCCGCCGCCTGAGAGAAGATGCAGACCCTTCCAATTAAACTACAGACTTGCGTGCGATGGCACACATTACCGACTTGTCATCGGGCAGCTCCGTGCTGCCGACCCTGCGAACGCGGCTCGCTCCGTCATCTCCCACTTACGCTCAGCGCCGAGCCGCTATATACCGACATGATCTATCTATGCGCGTATATATATATACGCAAGCAGCACGTTGTATACGCTATCTACGCACGGGATGAGAGGTGCGGTGATGGCTGGGGGTGAGGGGTGAGAACTAGGTGAGTGATGCGATTGAGGGGATGCGATTAAGGGATGGAGTGATGGGTGGAGGCGAGGAGGATGGGATTGAGGAATGCGGTGATGGGTGGAGGCGAGGGGGATGGGATTGAGGGATGCGGTGATGGGTGGAGGCGAGGGGGATGGGATTGAGGAATGCGGTGATGGGTGGAGGTAAGGGGATGGGAGGTAAAGGGATGGGATTACGGGATGGAGTAATGGTTGGAGGTGAGGGGGATGGGATTGAGGGATGGGGTGATGGGTGGAGGTGAGGGGTGAGAACTAGGTGAGGGATGCGATTGAGGGGATGCGATTAAGAGATGGAGTGATGGGTGGAGGTAATGGGATAAAATTTGGGGGGGGGAGCTGGGGTGAGGGAACGGGGTGAGAGGTGATGTGAGGGGGAAGTGAGGGTTGGGGTGATGGGTGGGTGAAGGGAAGGGGTGAGGGGTTGGTGAATGGGTGGGGTGAGGGGTGGTTTATGGGTGGGGTAAGGGGTGGTTTATGGGTGGGGTGAAGGGTGGTTTAAGGGTGGGGTGAAGAGTGGTTTATGGGGTGTGGATCGTGTGAGAGGTGGGGAATAAGAGGTGGGGTGAGGGGATGAAGTGATGTGTGGGATGAGATTTGGTGGTGAAAGCTAGGATTGAGATGAGGGATGAAAGGATGCCTACGCTTAAACCTGCCTTTATTTTTTTTTCTTTGCCGCCACTGCTGCTGCTTGTAGACATGCAAAACTCGTGCGAGCGCGGCGGCTCGCCTTTCGCGCTCGGCCGTCGAAATTGATTGGCAATTCGATTCGCGGGCAATTATCGGCGGCCGCCACGTGATCTGACGTCGCCGCCCCGCGTTGTCGTGTTTAGACCATTTAGCGGCAAAGCTGGCAGAAGCCCGCTAGCGGCAATGACTAACAGGTCTTCTTCTATGGGTAGCATCCGAGGCCGCCGTCACCCCGGGCAACGAATGACCGTGGTGTTAGGCCGCCTGGATAAATAAACGACAGAGAGCGAGAAAGAGAGAGAGAAAGAGAGAGAGAGAGAGAGAGAGAGAGAGAGAGAGAGAGAGAGAGAAAGGGAGAGAGAGAGAGACATGTGCCGCGGCAAGCAGCGCCATATAACTAATGTGTGAAATGCCTATAAATGATACTCATGCAGCTACTTAGTAATAATAGCTCCAGGATAGGGAGCGAATGAGAGAGAGAGAGAGAGAGAGAGAGAGGGGTGTTTGTGTGTGAGAGAGAAAGCCATCAAAGCGCTGCTTGTTAGAACGGGATAGTCGCTATGTTGTCAAAGATTTGCTTTGACAAGACGGGGAATCAGGGAGCAGCTGTGATGGCAGAGATACTCGATGTTGTCACGTATACGTTGTGTTACCGGAGATACAAGTTATGTTAACATAGCCACGCTGTGTTAATATTTGTACGCTGTGTTAACGGTATCACACTATGTTAACATAGACACGATGTGTTAATATTTGTACGCTGTGTTAACGGTA
>NW_014577372.1:23180-26961 GCF_000485595.1 Priapulus caudatus
ATGGATGGATGGATGGATGGATGGATGGATGGATGGATGGATGGATGGATGGATGGATGGATGGATGGATGGATGGATGGAAGGATGGATGGATGGATGGATGGATGGATGGATGGACGGATGGATGGATGGATGAAAGAATGGATAAATTGATGAATGGATGGATGAATAGAGTAATGGATGGATGGATGGATTGATGAATGGCTAGATAGATAGAGAAAGGGATGGATGGATGGAGGGAGGCATAAAGAAATAAAGGGAGTGGTTGATAGACGAAGCGATGGATGGGTAGAAGGACAAGAAGAGAGAAGCGTGTGTGCATTGAGTGTTTGATTTCGCACGAGGCCTAGGCAGCGACGACGCCGACGCACATGCATAGCGACAGGCTATAAACAAACGCTCATTAGCGCAAACCATTTGTTTAGCAGCGAGTAGATGACGCTGAGTGCAGGCAGGCAGACGGACGCGAGCACCCACGGACTCTCGTCCGCTCCTTGATGTACTCATAAGATAAGTCGGCTGCTGCTTGTGACGCTTGAAAAGCGACTAAACATGCGGTAAAATTGTGTATTCTTTTGTAATTGTAAATTTTTGAAACTTGCCTTAAGCTAACAAACCGATGACCGGGCCCTAATCGGCAAGGTTATCCTTGATGACAGTGAAGGAAACGACAGGAAACGAAACGGATAACTTGAACCAAAAAAACAGCGTTGAAAAGATCCAACGTACAGTTTCGGGCGCGTATTTTCTTTCAATCCACTTACTGCTTCGCCGGCCACCATCCTACCCCAACGAAAGCCACTTATCATATAATGCGAGCTTGCAGAATAACGAATAGGGGAGTGGGGGGGGGGACACTTGACAGAGAAAGCCAGTGACACTTGACAACCAAGCTGGGTACACTTGGTGGCCTAGCCCCGGGGACGCTCGCCCGTGTGCGCGGGTGAGCAGTAGAACAATAACCGAGTACGAGAGGGAAACGACGGGCATTCACAGCATGCCCACCATCATTGCTACAGCGGTGTCGCATCGGCCAGCCTGTTCTGCTAGCATCTATGACAAATACACGACATACGCATATACGCTCTCCTATGACACTATTTGATTCTTCCTATAACAAATATTGTTGTATGTGTTGTGCGCATCATAAGAGTTTAGGAGCGCTATTATGAACGCAAGCAGTGAATTTCAGCTGTAAAGCGGAACGAAGTTGACTCGCCAATATTTGTCATAGGAAGAATCTTCCTATGACAAATAATGTCATAGGAGAGCGTATAATATTGCGTATGTCGTATTTGTCGTAGATGCTAGCAGAACATGTTGCATCGGCGCTGTGATAATCTACACACAACGTGATAGCTGCACGCTGAGAACACGAGCATGATGTAAACACGCGTCGCGTGAACACGTTATGCACATCTGTACGGATTCGATGATGTGTCGGCGCGGTTATATCGCTTATCCTTACGCGAGATTTATTCGTTATTTAGACACATGTCAACGTCGCCTATGCTCGAGTAAGAGCGGCGGCAACTGCTATGAAATATAGACTATAGTTGGCTGCAAGACGCCATCACAATGTGGGGATTGGCTTTTCGTTATACTTCCGTATTACAATACCATGGATATAATATATATATTTATATTTATAATATATAAATATATATATATATATGCGCTCATATAGCTAAGAATGAATTGGCTTTAAAACAGGCACATCGCATGAATTTTTTCAATCGTAATAATAAGATTGTCTGCATGTCAATACCGCCAGAGATATCACGCGCGACCGCGAGCATGCACGCACGCATACACGGTAAAGCTGGTATCGTTTGCTTAATATAAATACGTAAAAAAATAAATCAACAAACAAATGAATGTATATTATTATATATATATATATATATAAATATATATATATATATATTGGTGCCGGTCAAAGGCGATTAAACGTTCGATTCATATCTCCCACTATAATAATTGAGCGATGGTTAACGTTCTATTCTCACGGCCATCGTCCTGGTAATTATGCAAATCTCTCTCTGTCGTCGTCAAGTGGCTCTGCCTGCATGCCTGGGGCGCGCGTAAGTATGAGCAGAAACACTGTCATCAAAGCCTCATCTAGCCTTCTGTCAGCGTACTAACAGCCTATCTCGCATATACACGCCTCCACCACACCCATGCACGCACCCACCTCGTGCGCTTATCGAAATCAGATAGAGTTCGATTCTCATGCTCGGGTGTGGTTAAACCCACGCTCTACATCAACGTGAGCGTGTTGCTTTATATAATATATAAACGAGTATATAACTCTATATAAACTATATGTATGGAGAGAGAGAGAGAGAGAGAGAGAGAAAGTGAAAGAGACAAAGGGCGAGAAAGAGAAAGAGAGCGATAGCGAGAGCGAGAGCGAGAGAGAGAGAGAGAGAGAGAGAGAGAGAGAGAAAGAGAGAAAGAGAGGGGAGAGATAGAGCTATAAAGAAACAGACTGAGAGAGAAAGAGAGAGAGAGAGAAAGAGTGGAAAGATATGGGCCAAAAGGAAATAGGAACAAGTGGCAGTTGGGAAAACGAGTGGGCGAGAGAGAAAGTGGGGAAGAGCGAAATAGAGAGAGAGAGAGAGAGAGAGAGAGAGAGAGAGAGAGAGAGAGAGAAAGGGAGAGAGAAAAAACCCGCACATATAAGAGGGGGAGTCGACGGGGCGGAGCGATCGATTTCATTACGAAATCCAAACCGAGCAAACCGTAATAGTTTATGTGCGTCTGGCCCAATGAAACTCACCGAATCGCGCATTGGAACTAATGCGATACGCATCAGCTATATACCCCTGCTATTGTAGCGGCAGCGGGTCCACTAGCCATGGCCGCCGTGAGGCTCATGGCTTCAGGGCTACTGCCGCGATTAACACAACAGAAGTCACACAAGCCGACCGTTTTTCACATCGACTTTTTTGTCCGCGCACACGTCCATGCATTGAACGCCGCCGGACAGGTGCGCGCGATTCGAATACGAGTTTTTATAGCGTTGCGTGAACTTGTCGCCGCGAGTCTTATCCGTGCCGCGCCTAACCGTCGGCGCATTGTTTCGGCGGACATTGAGCGCGCCCGCCCCGGCGACGGCCGCTGTGAGAAAGAGTTGAGTGGTGCGCGTTGTTGCTGTGACAGTTTCGACCGGCTGCCGATTGCAAACCTGTTGATTAAATTGAATTACGATATGAAATTCGCCTCGCGGATACGAACGCGGCACAATGACGCGGCGGTGTCGGCCATGACAGCGCGGTACCGCGACGCGGCAGGGGGCTGCAGCGGCGACGGCTGCACGCACCCTTAAGGCTATGATTTCTTCTCGCTCTCTCAATTTCTTTCTCTCTCTCTCTCTCTCACTCTTTCTTTTTCCCGCCTTCTCTCTCTCTCTCTCTCTCTCTCTCTCTCTCTCTCTCTCTTATCTCTCTTCTGTCTCTTCTACCTTTCTGCCGCCTTCTCTCTTTTATCCTCTCTACCGCTCTCTCTTGTTTTCATTGCCCCTCTCTATCCCTTTCTCTCTTTTACTGTCTCTCATTACCTCACACTGTGTCTGTGTCTGTCTCTTTCTCTTTCACACTCCCTCTATCTCTTTCCCCTCTCTTTCTTCGCCTCTCCTCTCTCTCTCTCTCATCGCGACACTCGGCGCGTACTCGTGAGTGTGTGTGGGCGACAAAAGAAGTGAGGTTGCTACATGTGCTGCAGTGCAGTTAACCAAGCGTAACACCGTACGAATTTCTGGTGGTAGCGGCCGCTCGGG
>NW_014577372.1:27122-35447 GCF_000485595.1 Priapulus caudatus
ACCCTAACCCTAATCCTAACACTATCCCAACACTAGTGCTGCCACGTTGCGGTCACCTCCCTCCACGCCCGGGGGATAGCATTACCCCGTTATCTGCTGCACGTCGTGGCAGGCGATTCTCGCGGTCCAATGGGGTTAGCCGCTAGAAACAGTTGCCGCTGGAGGGCAGCACATCTGCAGAGGTGAAGATTATCCGCGTACCCATATGCACACCCGGGATAGAGTGGGTGAAGTGGCCATAGTGCCAGTCTTAAAGGGATACTTGACTCTAAGATTTTACTGCATACAACGGTACTTACTGTATAACAAATCGTCTATACTCACACGTACTTGTTACCAGATACCTAATTTAATTGTAATAATTAATTATACATCAACGCTACGAAATTTGAACGGCGCCATTGACACCCGCGACCGTGCTGCCACCCTAAAAAAAATTGCTCATTTGACCATTTATTTTACTCGTTACAGACCGAGGGCTAATCACAAAAGTGCATTATATTTATACGTAAATGCTATTTAATCAAACGATGTTCATTTTAGGACAAATTTATCCATAATATAACTGAAACTATATATCGTTTATAAGATATTACAATCCTTTTGCTTTTAAATTAATAAATAAGAAACACCCTCGGTCTGTAGCTCTTGGCTGAAAAGTCGTTTTGCGCAACTTTTCAGATCGTGCGCTTTGAGTGGCGCCACCGTCGTTGTAACGAAACTGCAGTCGTTAGTTTTAAAACATAAAAAAAAAATTTCTAATAGTGATTGAACCATGAAACTTTTTATGTAGCATAATTTTAACCTAAATTAACTGAAAATAATCCTAGAACCTAGAGTAAAGGATTCCTTTAACATATTGGTCACTCAAAGGAAGTGTTTGTAGGCCTAGTGTTCATCATAATCTGGTTCCTGTTCTATAGAGGTAGTTTAATTCGCTCCATAACTGTCACTCAAGCGAAAAGCTAATTGCGTGCTTTGTAGACAATATACCGTTCTATAGTGGTTTCAGTGCATGGTTAAATACACAGGTTTCAATGCACATATTTCAGTCGTCAGACTCACGTTGGCACATATGGGTTGTGGGACTCACGCACGCGGTTAGAATGCAGTGACATGCTATACGGCACAAGTGTGTGCGTGCGTGTGTGCGTGCGCGCGCGCGCGTGTGTGCTCTTGTGTGTGTGTGTGTGTGCGCGCGCGTGTGTGCTCTTGTGTGTGTGTGTGTGCGCGCGCGCGTGTGTGTGCGTCATCCAAGTTCCTGCGAGTCAAATCTAAATTATCACCACTTCATTAATCCCTTTAATTATGTATGTGGGAAGACGAAATGTTAGAGGCACATCCTCACAAATTAGACGCGCGCCGGTTCTTTGATGTACTGCGGATTATTGGATTTAATTAAAGCTTAAAAGGCTGATGTATTAACTACACACATTACGCCCGCGACGACCAACTCATTTGTGCGGCGATATTAACTGCTGTTGCTGCTGCTGCTGATTCTTATTCTTCTTTTACTACTACTACTACTACTACTACTACTACTACTACTACTACTACTACTACTACTACTACTACTACTACTAACTCTCTCTCTCTCTCTCTCTCTCTCTTTCTCTCTGTCTCTCTGTCTCTCTCTCTCTCTCTCTTTCTCTCTCTTCCTCTCCTGCTACCATCCTCTTCCTACCCATCATGATACTCTCTCTCTCACACTTCCTCACCATTACCTTGCAACCTCTCCTCTTTCTTTCCCCCTTCCCCTCCCCCATCACCCGTCTCTCGCTCACTTGCTCTTACCCGTTTACTTCTCACATTTTTCTCGCTTACACTATCTCTCTCTCTCTCACCCTCACTCCCCCGCACGCATCCACACTCTCACTCACCCCACCTCCTCGCTTATCTCCACGCTTCCTCAACATTTCTCTCCCTCTCACCTTCTTTCCTCCTCTTTCCCCTCCCCGCCCACTTCTCTCTCACTCTCCCCATCTTTCCTCCTCTTTCCCCTCCCCTCCCTTTCCCCCTTCTCTCTTACTCTCTCCTTCTCTCCTCCTCTCTCCCCCACCTCCCCTCCCTCCTTCTCTCTCACTCTCACCTTCTTTCCTTCTCTTTTCCCCTCCCACTCTCCCCCTTCTCTCTCACTCCCTCGTTTGCTTCATCTGTCTGACATCAGCAGAGTAAACAAACACTCTTCATCTCTCTGTATGGCGGCGGCAGCGGCGGCGGCGGCGGCGGCGGCATTCGCGATATGTCGGAGCGGACGGAGCGCATGCACGCCGGATCATTCGTGTGCTAATAGACAGAGCAATAATAAACAACGTCGCGGAGGCTGCGAGGGAGGAGGAGGAGGCGGGGCGTGGCTGCGGCGAAGCTGGCAGCGGTCTGAGACGCATAGGTTCTGATCAGGCGCGCGCGCACGATCAAAGAAATAGCACATCAATCGTTCCTCGTAGGTGTTCACGTACATCTGCATGTGTTAGAACATTGCATGGGCACGTGTACAGTAGATCCAATTATATATGTAATCAAGGGCACAGAAACTAGTTATACTAAATAGCAGGTTATTCGCTCTTAATAAAATTTACAACATATACGTACGATGCAGTTACCGTTAAATAAACGAATGAATGAATAAATGAATGAATAAATGAATAAATAAATAAATAAATAAATGTAATTAATAGTAGATGTGTCCTATATATCGGGACCATTTATGTATGATCGTGGTGTGGACGGCTGGCTGCATTTAAGCAAGCGTACCTATCGCTCATTAGTGACCTATATTTACCTGTGCACTGCGCAGACTACCATAATAGCCATCTGATGAATTCAACGTGACCCACACTTTATCCTCTCACTGATTGCAGCCTCGCGCCGCAGAAATTTCGGGCAATCAGCTCCGCGCTACCTAGCTTTGTAATTAACATAATGAGACTGAACTAAACCTTGTTATTTCGGCCCCGCTCCGCGCTCCCCTCTGAAATTACACCCGATGGCCTTATTTATATTTAATTAGCTTTTCGGCTTGCGCGCCGCGTAGCGGGCCGCCGCTACGCAGCGCGGACACTGCCGTGCGGCTGCCGGGCGGCTCCGGTGTCTTACACCGTGCGACATCGATCCGCACTCTTTCTGAAGATGTTAACGAAATTAGCCGAGTGACTTTATTTACGAGCGACGGGAACTCCGACGACGCTGTCTCTATTCGTTCGTTCTCGTCCACGTCGGCTGCACACCCGCAGCCGACGTCCCCCATGCAGGTAGCCGACGACGGGACGTCTTTGTGTGTACAACTACGTCAGTCCTAGAGGTTTGCTGGGATGTTGGGGAACATGTGAGGGACCTCCAGTAGCCGCGGGAGAAGATTTATATATCTATGTATGTAGGGGGGGGGGGGGGGGGTGATATGGAATTATCAATAGCAGAATTATGAAATCTATGCTCAATAAAAGAGGCCTAGCCAGACGGGACACGTTAGGAATAGAATTAGAGGCCACCAGGACGTATATAAAGACCTAAATACTATATATATATATATATAATATATAAATATATATTAATATATTATATAGATATAAATAAATAATATGAGTATTTAAGGCCTATAGAGCTTTGTATTATTTTTATCCTACAACGCGTCCCAACTTGTGCGTAGCGGGCCGAGGATTGAGTGCACACAACATTATGTTACGTCGACTCCCTTAATTGCAGCCGTGTTAGCATAATGCAAACCCGCCCTCATGCAGCACAGCACACATGCACACACACACACACCACCACAACACACACACACACACACACACACACACACACACAGCAACAGCAGGAAAAGATCTATCTCTCCCCATCTCTCTCAGTCTTTCGCTCTTCCTAAATCCTCATTCTCCCTCGCTTTCTCTTTCTCTCTCTCTCCTTCTCTCTCTCTCTCTCTCTCTCTCTCTCTCTCTCTCTTTCTCTCTCTCTCTTTGTACCCCCTCCCCCAATTCTCTCTTCCTAACTACTTCATACTCTCTCTCCCCCGCTCATTCTCTTTCCCTCACTCGGCTGCTGTCGCGCCGCGCTCTTCTGTAGCGTGTCAACTTATCAGACTGGACGCTCGGTTAAGACGTGTGTGCGAGAGAGAGGCGGCAGGTAAGGCGAGCCATCGCCTCCCGTCGTCGTCGTCGTCGTCGTCAGCTTTGTCTCTAACGCGTGCGCGTGTAACTCTATACGGCTTCAATGCCAACCGCATCGCACTGCGGTCGGCCATCGAACCCTGCCATGGGATGCTAACTAGTCTATCCAACTAACATATCTAGTCAACTAACTCTAACCATAACTAGTCAACTAACGCCACAAGGTGTACCGCACAAACTCGCGCGATCTCGCGTGATCTGGCACGACCTTGTGGTCTATAACGTGATCTCGTCTCGTGTGTTCTATCGCGATATCACGCGAGATCTCGCGTGATCCGCTCCTCGATGCGCGGACGGAAGTCGGTACTTCGAGCAGAGCGCTCGTGAACGCGTGCACGCGCCAGGAAACGTCGCGCACGCGTCGTGTAATCGCTCGCCGTCAATGCGTTTCCGGTCGCGCGTAGAGCGCCGGTTCCGGTCACGCCCCGATGACGACCGAGCGCCGACGTCGGCTGCCGCCCCGTCGCGCGATTCAGTCGGCGACGGTAATTCAGTCGCGAAACAGGAAGACGATCGGCAAATTAACGACGTGATTTGCTTCGCTCGTGGCACGTGCGCGCACGCGTGCATGCGGACTCCCCTCCCAATCCGCCATCCCTCTCTCCCACCCCTTCCCCCTCCCCTTTCCCCTCCCTCTCGACCTTCTCTGCGCACGCGGGGAGAACCCGTGCGCTAGCTGTAACGCTGTTCGTACACGTGCCGCTAAAGTGCCATTGTGCTGTCAACTTGAATGCAAATACGAGTATTTTTCCCCCATCCCTTCTCTCTTGCCCTCCCCATGCCACGCCATCCCTCACATCATCTGGATTACGCTGACTTCCTCATTAGGCACAGAAATCAAATACTCGACGACTTCTAAGTATTCCCATTCAAGTCGCATTTCCCGTAGAATCTGCGCGCGTCGCTCGCTCGTATTGTCTTGTTAACACAGCCCGAATGTGGCTGCGCGCAAGCCTTAACTTTAATCGTATAATGGCTAATAGAAAACCCAATGTGCGTTTAATAGTGTGCGAGGCGGCGCGGTCATTGTGGCGTAACTGCGTGTTTGGTTTCAGGACGGGATAATGCTGCGGTGTGTTTCACCGCGCGTAGCGTGACTGCGAGGCGGCATAAAGACGCCTTTCACTGTTCGCCGAGCCTTTCACGCAAAATGATAAACCGGCGAGTTTAAATAAAACGTTTCTCTCGTTTTTCTCCTTTTTCAGCATCACTTAGATGTTTCAGACAATGCGTACATGCATGGGCCGCACAAAGGAGTCATACAAAAAGGTAACGTTAGAATTTTATATCTGTTCATCCAATCAGTTCGTGTGAGTGGAGTAGATATTTCATCCTCATGCCATTTTCTAGTTTAGTGCGTTGAAAGTGTGCCGTATGCAGCTCGCTTAGTTCATTTCTGTAAGGCAGACACGAGCGTGGAAGCAAAAGGAGTAAATTGTGCAGAAACTGATATTGGTCTCTATAGAGCATAGACCACTAGCATCTTTACATCTTTTGCATCTTTGCAAGAATATATTATTTCGTCTTTTTTTTTATCTCCGCGCTGATAGTATTTTGTATTTAAATGTAAATTCTCGTTGCGGTATTTTTTCTTGCGAAATTTCCGACATAAATCGGTGTCATAATATTTCTGCTATTCATAAAATTTGCCTGGCAGAAATCATGCGCACGTTTCCCCCTAGACTTCCCTGCATGCGGAAGTGTCCCATCGCATACAATAATGACGAATTTGAATGATTCCCGATAGATCAATGTTTGTAAGATAAGCGATATTATCGATACACACAGTCTAATTGCTAGACTACACTCGCGCGGGAGTGGTACAAATTCGCGAATGTTAGTGTAAGAAAACGTTTGAGTAAATTTCTACGCAGTAATTTTGCGATATACATTGCTAAATTCCGCGAATTACGAATCCGTCGGGTTTTTAAAATATCACCTGAAACAATCTAATAATCAAATATAGAGTCAACGAGTAGAATTCTGCTTAAAGTATATATATGCTCTAGTGAGGGAGAGAGAGATATTACTAACGGCAACATCTCGTCTCAATATCACATAATTTTGATTCATTCAGGTTATTACAACGTTACGTAATTTCACAGGCCGACGAATATGCGTTTTGTTTCGTGCTGTATGAACATATACACACACACACACACACACACACACACACACACACACACACACACACACACACACACACACTATGCAACACACACAATAATAATATTATATGAACACAAACATATATACACAGCACACACACACACCACACAACACACACACACAACAACACACGACACACACACATACGACAACACACGACACACAACACACACACAACACACACAACACACACACACACACACACACACATACACACAGCACACACAACACACACTAATGCGCGAACTCGTTTCGCAGAAACGAATGCATGACTGTTAAAAATATGAATCACGCTATGAAGGAAGGTGTGCGGAGAACGTGGCGGGATATGACATCGATTGCTCGATTCGCGTACCACCACTCAAACAAATACACCAATTCAATTCACTGTTTGGTAAAGGCTGTCAGGAAGAAATCGTAATCGACGAATTTGATTGATTCGCATTTGCGTCTATACGCAAGAATAATTTACGAAATTTAATTTATGTTTAATGAATTATTCATTGTTTGCTACCGACCACGAGTTATTGACCGAATGGCAGCCAGCGCACCAACCCCGCGATTGGAGCACGAGCACAGTGACGTTCAAGCGATACTCAAAGGTAAAGCAACCTTATCAGGATCCACAGTTACATGAGGCAGCAACGCGATAGCGCGTACACTGAGATGAGCGACAAAGAGGAAAACGCGGGAGAGAGAGGCAGAGCACGAAGAGATATAGATAGATAGGGATAGAGAGGAGAGACAAGAGATAGATAGAGGAGGAGACGAGAGAGAAATAATAGATGAGAGACTGAACGAGATAGAGATAGACAGAGATAGACGAGGAAAGATTAGATAGGCACGGAGAAAAGAGAGAAAACGAGAGAGAGAGAGAGCAGCGAGAGAAAGAGAGAGAGAGAGAGCAAGAGAGGAGGAGAGAGAGAGAGAAGACGAGAAGAGTGATAGAGATAAGAACAGAAGATAGAGATAGAGAGGAGTGAGGGAGATAGAAAAGAAGAGAGAGACGAGACGAGTGAGAGAGAAGAATAGGAGAGAGAGAGAGAGAGAGAGAGAGAAGAGAAAGACGGAGAGAACGAGAGATCAGATAGAGAGAAAGCGCCGGGAGGAGAGAGAACGAGAGAGAGAGAGAGAGAGAAAATTGATACAAGCGAGGAGGACGAGAGAGAAGGACGAGGAGAGAATGAGAGAGAGAGAGATGAGAGAGAGGAGAGAGACGAGAGAGAGAGAGGAGGAGAGAGAGAAAGGATAGAGCGATAGAGAGAGAGAAGGATATAGGAGAGAGAGAGAGAAGAGAAGGAGAGAAAGAATAGATAGAGAGAGGAGAGAGATGATAGAGACAAGGAGAGAGAGATATATACTATAGGAGAATATAGAAGAAGAGATAGAGAGAGATAGAGAGGAAAGGTAGATAGAGAGAGAGACGAGATAAGCAAGAGAGAGAGAGAGCGACTGGGAGAGAGGAGAGATAGAGAGAAAGATAGAGAAGAAGAGAGAGAGACGAAAGGCGAGAGAGAGGGAAGAGAGAATATAGATAGAAGTACAGGAGAAGAGAAGGACGAGAGAGAGAGAGGACGAGAAGAGAGAGGAAAAGAAATACAAAGAGATAGACGATAGGGAGGGGAGAGAGGATAGAGAGAGAGAGAGAAGAGAAAGATAGATGAGAGAGGAGGAGAGAGTAGAGACAAAGAGAGAGAGAGTATATATAGAAGAGAATATAGAGAAGACATAGAGAGATAGAAGAGAAAGTAATAGAGAGAGAGAGATAGATAGATGAAGAGAGAGCGAGAGAGAGAAGATAGAGAAAAACTAGAATGAGAGGAGAGAGAAGAGAGATGAGCGAGAGAGGAGGGAGACAGAGAGGAAGAGATCGTAGAAAGCAGAGAGAGAGCAGAGATGAGAATAGAAGATAGATAGAGAGAGAGAGAGAGAAGAGAGAAATAGAGAGAGGATGAGAGAGAGATGAAGGATAGAGGAGAAAGATATCGCG
>NW_014577372.1:40406-42065 GCF_000485595.1 Priapulus caudatus
TGTGTGTGTGTGTGTGTGTGTGTGTGTGTGTGTGTGTGTGTGTGTGTGTGTGTGTGTGTGTGTGTACGTCTGTGTTTGTATGTGTGTATCAACCCTTTTTAACGTCCTATTCGTTTAAATTTAATAAATATTTAATTAATACATAATATTACGAACATAATGAACATGTCTATTAATTTTCCTTTGCATATGTTCGTTTAGCAGTTTGCTGTGGGGTGCCACATTTGTTTGTCGGTGCATGTCCGTGTCTATTCACGTTGGTTTACAGATATGCTATGATGCTAACAACTATCCCAGCCTAACGGCGAATTTCCTACGACGAGCATTATGATAAAACCACGATTTTCCGCAGTCTAGGAATCGCATCATGAATAATATCACACGCTCTCTTGCCTCTCGTTTCAGTCGTGAAGCCCAGAAACAACGAAAATCAAAAGGACCTCGTGCTAACGGGCATGGTCAGCCCGTCCGACGTCTTTTGCTCAGTTCCCGGTCGCCTGTCGCTGCTAAGCTCGACGTCCAAGTACAAGGTGACAGTCGGGGAGGTTCAGCGACGATTGTCACCTCCAGAATGTCTCAATGCGTCGCTCCTCGGTGGCGTGCTTAGAAGGTATGTATATAACGCCTCGTTATTACCTCGTGATAATTTACGGCTGTCCCTGATTAGATTTAATGAATAATATTCTCGACGCATTTCGTTTGAATATTATGCGACGTCAGTTGGCGATTGCGTGCGTATGCACGCATGCGCACATACGCAGATGCGCGCAATCACGGACACATATGCACGCACACGCACGCATACACACGGACACACACGCACGCACGTACGTTCGTACGTACACGCAGGTCCGCACGCATGCACACGGACACGCACGCACGCACGTACAGGTACGCACGCACGCACGCACACGCACGCACGCACGCACGCAGTCAACACATAAACTGCACAGCCCGATATACGGCTGCTGGAAAAGAATTGATGGCGTAATATTAATTTAGTGATAAATTAAAAAAGAAAAGAAAGAAATAACCGAACGCGGAGGCGAAGGGAGAAACCGTGCGTGCAATGCCTACTGCGTATATATACGAAAAATCGATACGAAAATCACGTTACATGCGCGAAAACGTATGAAATTACGCACGATTAATTATCCGTCATCCCGTAATACCTTCATTTAGTATATGATATCAGAGGGGCGGCGGCTGGTCTACTGCTGGCCTGTCCCCGCATACAGGTTTGTACTGCACGTAACAGATTTCCGCCGCCTCAGCCCCTTTGCTGCATTCTTTAGCGTCGTTGGAGCTCTCTGTTTCTATATTTCTCTCTCCTTCCTTCCTCCATTCATTCATTTTGTTTGTTCATTCTTCAATTGTATCTCTCACATGCTCTCTCCTCGTTCGAGCGCGCGTTCTCTCTCTCTCTCTCTCTCGCTCTCTCTCTCGCGCGCGCGCTCTCCCTGTCTGTATCTCTTTCTCACACTCCATCTTCTCCTCTCTGTTTCCCTCTTTCTTTCCCTGTTCTCCGCTGTTTTCTTTCGTTTCTTTGCTTCATGAGTTATTCGGCGAGATGAAAGGCGCAACACTATACGTGACACACACACACACACACAGAGAGACACACACACACACACACACACACACACACACACACACACA
>NW_014577372.1:42545-44049 GCF_000485595.1 Priapulus caudatus
GTGTGTGTGTGTGTGTGTGTGTGTGTGTGTGTGTGTGTGTGTGTGTGTGTGTGAGTGTGCGTGTGCGTGCACGTGTGTGCGTGCGTGTGTATACGTTCTCGCTAACCGTACTAGCCCACTCTGTTCCAATGGTGACATTTATCTGTACTTCACGCTCGCATGCTCATCTATTTATTCTTCCTTGTTTCGACCGTTTCCATATCGAATAATCTATCAGTAACGCAGAGGGTTGCCACTGCTTGAGGAGTCATTCCATCGGTCGTTCATTTACGTCAATTCCATCGGTCATTCGGTGTCGTCAAGCGTCTTCTTTTCCTGTGCGTGCGTGCATGGTGCGTGCGTTTATCTGTGAAACGTTTCCGATTGGTGGCGCCTTTCAGCTCTTACTGCTTCTCGTAATATTCTAGCTATAGTTGAGGATGGGTGAGAAGTGAACCGAGACCTCGCCAGTACAGTAAAATTATATTTTAGTTACACGAGCAACAACTAGCGTAGAAATATGTAGGTGTCATACGAAGCGGATATATGTTGCTCGAAATATTTTGTATACATATAATCAGATGTGGATTACACAATTCCGCATCGTATCATCTTGATTTCGATAGAATATTTGTCGGGGGAACGTGCAGCAAATTGTAGGAATTATATCACGTAGACATAATATTTTGTTCAAAATAATTCGAATGCTCATATCGCAGCCGAACACACGCGTGAATGCGTAACGAACGTACAATAAAGAGAGATAGATGAGCGCTCGTCCGTGCAATTGTTTTCTCATATGAGAAAAAAAAAATTGACGGACCGTTGAGACGTGCATTAATTAACGCTGTCCGCCATCTATTATGACCCCCATTCTAGACGGATCGATCAGTTCTGTCTCGTACCGACGACTCATTCAGGTGCTGATTAAAACGACGGTGTCGCAGTCTAAATACCGACGCTGTTGTCGCTGATTCACGTGCGTTCGTACGCATGCGGGCGGGCACAAAGGAGTGTCGGCCGATCGTAGGTATATTAAAGAGAAGTAAAGCTCTTCACTACGCTTGCGTGCAATCAGTCAGTCACATCATCCGATGTTCGCACGCACGCAGATATCAGCAACACAGGAGTTAGAGAGAGAGGAAGAGAGAGAGAGAGAGAGAGAGAGAGAGAGAGAGAGAGAGAGAGAGAGAGAGAGAGAGAGAGAGAAGGGAATTGTTATTATATATATTTGAATATGATTCGATAATATCATATAGTATATCTGTCAGATTGGGCGGAGATAGTAGTACTAGTTGGAGGGTACTATCTATCTTTTCGGGGGCTTTCAAGCTAATCCGGCCCACAACAAATTATGTGCTCAGTTTTGACCTCACGCCACCAAACTAATTGCGCCCCGCCCTATGCACACCACCTGAAAATTCCCCATCTTGATAAAGCCCAAGAGAGCATATCTCAATAGCCACACTTATAATTTTCTTTTTTAAAAAATATGATTTAGAATTGTCTAAAACCCTGAGATCCG
>NW_014577372.1:44364-46254 GCF_000485595.1 Priapulus caudatus
CCTCCCTCCCTCCCTCCTCTCTCTCTCTCTCTCTCTCTCTCTCTCTCTCTCTCTCTCTCTTTCTGGCACCCTCCCTCTCTCTGCACGGCGCGTGGAGACGAGAGCACAGCGCGTTTTATTGTCGCGTTTATAGTATCGAGATTTGCAAACAGGTTTCGATGACAGGTGAGAAGATTAATGGCATAATAATTAGTGAAGGCTACCCCGCATTCCCCGCGCGCAGTCTATAATTTCGGCCCTGGCCCCCCACGCGCGATGCACGCCCGCCACGAATTCATCCAAATGCCAAACGGCTACGGAAATGACAGAGAGTTAAGTAAGTTTAGTAGTTGTGTCTAAGTTATGTTAACCGATGTCTATATGCGATGAGACGAGTAGACACGAATACGCGCTCGCAGAAGTGCACGCGCATAGACGCATGCACACACGCACAGGCGCAATCACACGCGCACCGTCACATAATCGCACGCGAGCATACGCGCACGCATAGGTGCACTCGCACGCGTAGGCGTACACGCACGCACACGTGTGCGCACGCAATTCCACGTACAGTAGGCATGCACATCAAACGTTTTAACCAGCGTAAATAATTACGATGAGGCGTATATGAGACCTCGTCGCGCGCATTGCTGACAATTACACTTGTGTCTTACTTCGACTTAATTATGCCGACACGTCGCGTCACGAAATCCCTTCCCGCGTCGTAATCTGTGGCGTCGCGAACTGCGCATGCGCTCGCCGTCGCTTCCTCGGCTATGCCGCAATGGAAGATGACACGTTTACATTGATGATTAAAGACGCCGCCGCACGGCGCACGGCGGCCGTCCGCATCACACAGCCGTACCGCAAATTACGGACACACCGAGACGGCTTCGTCACGCACGCACACACGCACGCACGCACGCACGCACGCACGTACGCACGCACATGTGGCATAGCGGAGAATATAGAACGTGGTATTAAAGGGAGGGAGAGATGAAGGGAAGGATGGGGAGGGAGGGAGGGAAGGATGGAGGGAGGGAGAGAGGAATGGAGGGATAGAGGAAGGGAGGGAAGCAGGGAGGGAGGGAGAGAGGAAGGGAGGGAGGAAGAGAGAGAGAGAGAAAGGAATCGAAGGGAGAGAGAGCGAGAAAGGGAGGGAGCGAGAGATGGAGCGAGACAGGGGAAGAGGGAGAGAGATCGGCAGCTAGGGAGGGAGGGAGTGAGGGAAGGAGAGAGATAGGGAGAGCGGGAGGGAGGGAGGGAGAGATGGAAGGAGGGAGAGATGGAAGGAGGGAGAGATGGAAGGAGGGAGAGATGGAAGGATGGAATGAGGATGTATCGGAATCTTTCCCCCGTATCTGCATATAATAGTGGAAACAATTGAAATACAACGTGTGATCATTGATGGGTAGCGGGAAACCATATTATATCTGCAGTAAGATGATTATATAGAAAATCATAGAAATACAAGTAATATATGGAAAGGAATTATAAGAATAAAAAAATGAAAAAAGATAAAATAATTAAATTATATATATATATATATATATATATATATATATATTAGCGAGTAACTATCACTTTAAATTATATATCATTGGACAGGCGCATCTCTCTTTGTTGTTCGAAAATATTCTCTCTTGCTATCCTGCCGCACGTATTAATTGTTGTGCGCGTATTTCGCCAGGAAAGACTTGAGTCATCTTGACTTTTCATGCACTAGCTTCGATGTGATCTAATCGCCACGCAGGAGTCGACTCCGCGTCTCTGGAACGCAACAAGGCGTGGCCTTATTACCGATATGTTAAACGAACACATTTTTTGCATGCAATAGGTACGTGAGCCAGACACGAATATCAAGGATATATATATATATATATATATATATATATATATATATATACACAC
>NW_014577372.1:46961-52109 GCF_000485595.1 Priapulus caudatus
CCCGGTTCGTAAGACTCACCCGGCCTGGCGATATATTTCTCCCTTGCGCTCTATGTCTCTCTCTCTCTCTCTCTCTCTCTCTCTCTCTCTCTCTCTTTGTATGTGTATGTGTGTGCGCGCCTGCTCCTCTCTCTCTCTGTCTTTCTCTCTCCCTCTGTTTGTGTCTGTGCCTACCTCTCGCTCACTTTGCGTACGCGCTCTCCATCCCGCACATTGTTCGTGACTACTGTACTGCGTAAAGCAGTTGCCAAGAAGAGAGCCAATTATCAATCAGTGGCTGCCCGCCGCTTTCGCCGTCCCATATGCCGGGGCTATCGCGCATCTAGTCTGCCCTGCACGTCGTCGCAGCACCCGCTAATGACGGCTCGTGGAGCCACGGCGGTGACGGACTAGCGGAAGGCGACAGTTGGAGCGTAGTGGAGTGCTACTGACGGCAGATGACGGTGGTGACGCCTCCCGCGCTCTCTCCCAATCAACCCCGGATCAGTTTCAAAGTCCCGCTACAGCGGGGGAGCAACCTTCGTTCGCCCGGCCGGTGCTAATACAGCCTAATTGGCCATTAATACGCGAAATCTGATTAGAACACCGTCTCGCACGCACAATCAGCGCTCTCCGACTATTTTTTGGCATTAGCTGGCCGGGAAAAGAAGCGCCGAGAAGCGGCACATGTGGGCCTGCGTCGTCCGTTAACAAAATCATCTCGCACTAATGCTCAAAATAAATCCGGTCGGCGAAGATAAAAAGGACGAGCTCACGCTACAGCGGACAGATATTTATTTGCCGAAATGACAATTAGTCATCACGATGGGGATTTGTGTGTGTGTGAGAGAGAGAGAGGGGGAGAGGGGGAGGAGGGGGAGAGCGGGGATAAGCTCTCTCTCTCTCTCTCTCTCTCTCTCTCTCTCTCTCTCTATTTAACCGGACAGCGCGCCATGTGGGCAGCTTCCCTCGGTGATGATTGCCTCCTAGTTTTACCCCTCCCCCTCTCTGTCTCGTTCGCTCTCTGTTTCGCCCCCTCTCTGTCCCGCGCTCTCTCTCTCACTCTCTCTCGCGCGCGCCCTCTCTCACTCGCTCTCACTCCACTCTCATTTGTACTCTCTCTCTCTCTCTCTCTGTCCGGCCCACATCTCTTCTTCTCCACATACACATACACGCCCTGGTTCTGGATCGGTGAATTCACTCACGGAAAGTTTGCCGACTTGATTTCGTCGTACTTATAGAATCGCTTGCTGATTGAGTGCCTGCCGAAAATCGGCTTCGCGCACGCACGCGCACGCACGCACGCACGCACGCTGCGGATCTCTTTTGCTAGCGAATTGACTGACAGCACAACCTAATCTCGACGTCATCTTGTTTAAGAATCCATCTAGGTGGCTCATACATAAAGATCGATTGTAAATTTGCGAGAGTAGGTACCGGCAATAAGGTCTTAAAAGAAACGCGCCGCGCCGTATCTCGCATCGCTCTCCGCGTAATACAGGCTCAATACATGTACGTAGAATTTACATGCAAATCTAACCGATACTCGCACGCGTACACGAGTGCGTAAGCCACTCGCCTTTCAGAGCAAAAGAGGCACATGGAGTGTTCCCGCAGTGTGTGTATAGGTCAGTGACAGATTTGGGGCATATATACATCGACAGAATATCTGTCGATACGGAGAGAAGAATTGAACGCAGACCTTTATCATTATTGAAGAGATTGTATTTATTATTATTATTATTATTATTATTATTATTATTGTTATTGTTATTTGTAATATTAAGAATAACAGCGATAACGACCAGATCCTGTTCATGCGAGGCAGTGACTAGAGCAGAGTAGTAATTGACATGAGCATGAGTATCACACACACACACACACACACACGCACACAACACCACACACCACACACCACACGACACACACACACACAACACACACCACACACACACACACACACAACACACACACACACACACACACACACACACACACACAACACACACACACACACACCACCACACACACACAACAACATAACACACACACACACACAACAACACACACACCACAACACACACCACACCACACACACATCAACCACACATGCTACAGCCCAGACACAACACAACACACAGCACAACACACATCTAATAACACACACACGAACCAGCACAACAACACACACACACACACACACACACAGCACATCAATGCTCACACACACACATACACACGACAAACACCCACACACACACAGCACACACACACACACACCACACCACCACACCACATGCTCACACACAGCACACACACACACAACACACACCACACACACACACAACACACACACAACAGTGGGGATCAAAACAATCTTACGACAATACAACAGAAATCAATTCAACTTGCGCTATTTATAGCATCCTGTGCAGTGCACGCAGGGGCGACGAGTACACCGCAGATTAAAGCCTTGAGGAGACAAGAAGTGAGGAAGCGTAGATAGACCATGAAAGAAACACAGAAGTGGATGAGACGAGAGATGGCTGCGAAGGCGCTGCAACGTTGTCGAGTGGTGCTTCCTTCGGCCGTTTTTATACTTTCGACAAGCCGCGGCCAGGCCTGACAGCACGTGTGCATGGCTTAAAATCTGATTATAAATATTCACTTCGCTCTCAGCATCTGCGCGACGATTCCGAAATCCCAGCTTGCTAATGTATGGGCCGAATGGACCGCTGCACGTTGGGTCGACGTTTGACTGGCAGTAGAATTTTCCTATCGGCCTGTTTTTATATCGTTTCGATGAAGCGGGCAGGCTGACAGCACGTGATGATGGCTAAACTCTGGATATAAACATATTCACTTCGCTCTCAGCAATCGCGCGACGATTCCACGAATTCCAGCGTAATGATAATGTATGGGCGAATGGCGTGATAGCGTTTGGTCGACCTGTTGGACTCGGACACACACATAAGAAATTTCTCTCGGACGCCGATTCTCTCTTATACGTTTCGGGAATGAAGCCGGGCAGGGCTGACAGCACGTGTGTCATCGGTTAAAATTTCTGATGTCAAATTGTTCACTTCGCTTTCTTCACAAGGCATTCGCCGCGATCCCGATTCGCCCGGATATCCAGCCTTATGAATATGTAATCGGGCGAATCGACGCTGAATTGTTTCGTCGACGCTTGACTTGGCAATAGAATTTCCTTCGGCACTTTTTATACTTTTGGACTGAAGCCGGTCAGGCTGGCAGCACTCTAGCTGCATGCCGATAAAATCTGATATAAATATTCACTTCGCTCTCATCATCGCCGCGACGATTCACGAAGATTCCCAGCGTATGGCTAATGTGTGGCAGCGTATGCGCTCTGCAACGTTGGTCGACGGTTGATCGTCAAATAAATTTTCCCTATGGAGCACGTTTTTATACGTTCTCGAGTGAAGCCGGGCGCAGGCTGACAGCCGTGTGCATGGGTAAAATCTGGATATAAATTATTCACCTTCGCTTCAGCATCGCGGCGACGATTCCCGGATCAGCTCCAGCTATGCTACATGAATGGGCGAATGGCGCTGCAAACGTTGGTCGGACGTTGACTGGACATAGAATTTTCCTTCGGCCGTTTTTATAACGTTTCGGACTTGAAGCCGGGCAGGCTGAACCAGCAACGTGTGCATGGCTAAAAAATCTGATTATACATATATCTCACTTCGCCTGCTTCAGCATCGTCTCGCGACGATTCCCGAATCCCAGCTATGCTAATGTATGGCGCGAATGCGCGCTTGCAACTTGATTGGTACGACGTTAGACTGGCCTGGCAATAGAATTTTTTCGCTTAGTTTTTTATATTACTCGATATATCGACTTGAGCGCGGGCAGGCTGACAGCACGTCTGATATTTTGCATCGAAGGTAAATTGATATAAATATTCACTTCAGCATCTCAGCATCGCGCCGACGATTCCAATCCCACTATGCTATGTCATGGCGAATGGCCGACTGACAACGGTTGGTCGACGATTGACTTGGCAATTGTAGAATTTCCTTCGGCCGTTTTTATACGTTCGACGAAGCCGGGCAGGCTTGACAGCACGTGGTGAGACATTTTGGTAACATCTCATATATAAGAATTATTAACACTTCGCCTTTCAGACATCGCTCGACCTATTTCCGAAATCCCTAGCATATGCTAACATGGATATGGCAGTGAATTATTGGAGGTTTCAGTGCAAGCGTTGGTCGTACAGTTGTTACTGGCCAATTAGAATTCCTTCGGCCGTTTTTATACCGTTATCGGATGAAAGATAGCCTCAGATATGGGCAGGGCTGACAGCGGGTGTAGTGACATGTTGTAAATGCGATTGCTATCACATTTAATAAATATTAATTGTCGCTAATCTTCTTCATGGCAGCGACGCGACGTTCCGGAAATCCCGCTCATGCTGAATGTTTATGGGCGATATGGACGCATATGCCCATTTAACTTATGGGTGTCGAACGTTGAATATATGGCAAATTGCTCAGCATTTTTCCTTGCGTGCGTCGGTTCTTATATACGTATTTCGAATGAAGCCTCGGACACTCGTGACAGCACTGGGTGCATCTGGGTATAACGTAATCGGAAAATAATATAAAATTATTCACTTCCGCTCGTCAGCATTTTCAGGACTCGCGGACGTTCCGCGCGCTATTTTTTAGCCGACGCTTGCTAAATGTATGGGCGAATGGCGCTGCAACGTTGGTCGACTGGTGTTTGACTGGCAATAGAATTTCCTTCGGCCGTTTTTTATACGTTTCGACTGAAGCGGGCAGGGTAGACCGCACTGTGTGCATGGGTAAAATCTTGATATAAAAATATTCACTTCACTTCAGCACGGCCCGACGATTCCCGAATCCCAGCTATTGCTAATGTTATGGGGGCGAATTGCCCTGGCAACGTTGGGTCGGACGTTGACTTTGGGCAATTAAATGGTTCTTCGGCGGTCTTTTTACCTTACGTTTTCCGATTTTGGAAGCTGGGAGGCTGGCCAGGATCGGGCGGGTGTATTGCGCCGTTTTTCAGAAATTTGTTAGCGTTGACTGTAGTAATTTATGAGAAGAGGATATTAACAAGAATTAAAATTTTAGGTGGTATGCTAGGCCTACAGATACGTTGTGGGGTATTGAGCTG
>NW_014577372.1:52134-54491 GCF_000485595.1 Priapulus caudatus
CCTCGTTCTCCTTCTCCCCCCCCCCCACACTGACAGCATCCATCAATGCTCGCTCCAGAGAGCGGTAATACGTCCTCATCCGGCTAATAAACTCGATCTAGCTGCTTCCCAACCCACACGAAATGAGATCTCCGCACGCTCTCTGCACCGCAATCCACGTAATTCTCTCCTGTTACCTTCTCCATCTATAGTTAAGGCTGCGTACTTTTAGCCATGCGTGATGGGAGGGACGGCGCTGATGCGCCGCGGCGATTGAATCATGTAGATACTTCTTGATACGCGCTCGCAGCCTAATGATCCGGCGATGGTGCGCATATCGCAATACGAAGCAGACTAATCGAAATGTGCGTGCGTGCGTGCGTGCGTGTGTGCGCGCGTGTGAGAATGTGTGTGTGTGCGCGTGGTGTGTGTATGGGTGTGCGTGCGTGGCGTGTGTGTGTGTGTGCGCGTGGTGTGTGTATGGGTGTGTGTGCGTGGCGTGTGTGTGTGTGTGCGTGGTGTGTGTATGGGTGTGTGTGCGTGGCGCGTGTGTGTGTGTGTGTGCGCGTGGTGTGTGTATGGGTGTGCGTGCGTGGCGTGTGTGTGTGTGTGTGTGGTGTGTGTGTGTGTGTGCGTGCGTGGCGTGTGTGTGCGTGCGTGTGAGCGTGTGTGCGTGTGCGCGTGCGTGCGTGTGCACGTACACGTGCGTGCGTGCGTGCGTGCGTGTGTGCGCGCGTGTGAGAATGTGCGTGCGCGCGTCTATACGCATTCGCGCGTGTGCGTGTTATATGTGTGTACGTTCGCAATTATTCGTCACGTAATTTAGTATACGTTCGAGTTAAACGACATTTTATCGTGCAAATTGTATTAATCCGTTTTCAACAGACTGCGCTTAAAGATATGCTTTTGAAATGAAATATATTGAGGAAAGTAGCTATATGACGTGCATTTTCCAAGTGCTTGTGAAAAATGGGCGACACCCTAGTTATAATCCACTATTGCTTCAGAATCCCTGCCTATATACTAACGGGAGTAATATTATTATAATTAATAATAAATGTATGATTTCGTTTATTACGAAATTTTTATGCACAATTGATTAAATGGGACAGGTTATATATATATATATATATATATATATATATATATACACACACAGATGATAGTTCTAAATACGAATAACTTGCCGAAAAAGCAATAGATATCCACGAGAAAATGTTGTAAATCCACAGTTAAAAGGGGTTTGCTCGAAGAACAGGGTAACGGGTTATAGGAATATTCAATTCGAATAGTACAGACGAAGTATATAGAATAAATATATACTATAATTATATTATATAATCAGCTATATTTGTCGCTGTGTCTTAACCCATGGCCTTGTCATTTTGAATTTAAATTGTATTTGTTACGGAATGGTTAGTCTTTATCACGGGCATTGTCATAGTTGTATGCTACATGGACGAAATACTCACATATAACACGCATATAAAATTAATATTAAGTTACAACAAAGATTGTTTTCATGGAATTGCGTTTTCTCTACGCCTGCCGCCAGCGGCCTAGTCAGTCAATACATGCAGATCAGAACTGTCGAAATGGGTGTGCAAAAAAATTGTTACGACAAAACCTTTATCGCAGGTTTTTTGACTTTACGGCGTAAGATGTGCGTCACGCGGCGTAATAAATAAAGCGAACAGTAGTCTGCTATACGATAGCGAGCCAGTACGCACAGCACGCGCTTGCGCGGCTGCAGCGGGTGCGCGTATTGGCCGGCGGCGGTATTTGCACGCGATTGCTATTGCATGTCCCTTGCTCCCGACTACACACACGCGCGCGCGTGCCGCGCGCCACACACACGCAAAACACACACACATGCACACCACACACACACACCACACACACACACACACCACACACACACACACACACACCTCATACACAACACACACACACACACACACATCACACACACCTGCGCGCGCGCGCGCACACACAAACACGCCACCACACTCAGCGCTAGCACGCACAAACTCACGCAACCAACACGCACACACTCACGCTAGCACGCACAAACTCACGCACACAACACGCACACACTCACGCTAGCACGCACAAACTCACGGCACACAAACACTGCGCGCGCTCTCTCATCGCCGTTACCGTTCTATATGTAAGTGTGTGGCACGCTGGGAGATTATATCTACTTATAAACGAGCGTATAGCGTCCGGCTAGCACGTCGCAATGTCTCGGTACACATATCAATTTTAAATTGTATAGCGTTATTGGCAAGTAGCGACGCATGCTGTTGTTTTGAGCGCACACGCCACATTGTTTAATGGCGCGGACCACGGGCGTCCCCGAGTGGCGCATATGCTGC
>NW_014577372.1:54516-56987 GCF_000485595.1 Priapulus caudatus
AAGAGAGAGAGAGAGAGAGAGAGAGCCAGAGTGAGAGATGTGAGAGAGAGCAAGATAGGAAAGAGAGAGAGAGGGATGAGACGAGAGCAGAGAACAGAGATAGCAGTGAAAGCAGAGAGTAGAGAAATCGAGAGAAAGAAAGAGAGAGAGCAGAAAAGAAAAGAGAGAAGCAGGAGAGAAGAGATGAGAGAGATGAGAGAGAGCAGAGAGATAAAGAGAAGAGAAAGAGAGAGAGAGAGAGAGAGAGAGAGAGGCAGAAAGAACGAGAGACATAAATATAGATAGGGTGTGAGAGTGAAATGGGGGGAAAGATGGGTGAAGAGGATAGATTAAGCGGGCTCGTTTTGTGCTCGATTTGTGATTCATAATCACGGCTGGCGAAATGAGATTGGCTCACAGCTTCTGTGATGCCGTGAGATGAAATACATGCGCAACGAAGATTCCATTCCGAAAAATCACGTTTTGTATAATCGGATGCTGTGAAGAGATGTTTTCGCAATTATATTTTGCAAACATGAGTGCGCACGCAGACATGCACGCACATACGCGAACACAAACGCACGCACGCACGCAGGTACATTTTTGGAGTATGGCAAAATACAAATAAACACGAATAATACGCAGCGACAATCCGAACCAAAAATCAGAAACAACCACTTGTTCGTTGTCACCGAAAAAGAAGCGAAAGAAAGAAATATAAAAAGGCAAGACATGAGGACAGAGCGAGACAGACTCAGGAGAAAGAAAATCTGAGACATGGTGACCTCAGACGTAGTAAATAACTAGCGAATACTTTAGCAACGAACGCTCACAAGCAGGCCCCCTGTGCGACCGCGCGCGTGTGTTAAATATTACTGATTAGCGATGAGATTATAATTATTGTAGTCGAGTGACGAACGACAACATGCATTGCACACATGCACTCGAAAATGTGTCGCAAATACAAATACGATACGACCGACTAATTTTCAAACATGGCCGATAGATTAACGCGCGAAAGGTCGCTCGCGCGCGCGTTGCACTGATGTGGCAATCGCGGAGTCGCTGGCGCGTTTTGCCCGAGGGAGATGTCTACAATTCGTTTGCGAGCGATAATGCGCGCGTGGCGGCAGTTAAGACAAATGCAGCGCCCATTACCGCGAAATTAAACCGTCTGATTATCGAAGTATTGGCGTTGTTATGGTAGCCACGGGCTGTTTGGAAACTGCAATTAGGACTTTATCTTCTCGTCTTTGAAAGCTAGCAGTCTTATCGCGCGCGGCGGCCGCGGCTATAGTGGACTGAGAGCGCGAATGATGGAGCAGCATCGGGGCCCGAGGCTGGTTCACAGCTGCCTCGTGTGTGCGTGCGTGCGTGCGTGCGTGCATGTGAGTGAGTAAGTGTGAGTGTGTGTGTGGGGGGGGGTATTGTGTGAGTGTGGGTATATATATATATATATAATTATATTATATATCAGCTATATTTTCGCCTGTGTTCTTAACACATGGCCTTGTCATTTTGAATTTAAATTGTATTTGTTACGGAATGTTAGCTTTATCACGGGGCATTGCGTAGTTGTATGTACATGGACGAAATACTCACATATAACACGCAATATAAATAATATAATTACAACAAAGATGGTTTCATGGAATTGCAGTTTTCTCTACGCCTGCCGCCAGGCCTAGGCAAGCAATAACATGCAGATCAAGAACTGTGAAATGGTGTGCAAAAAAATTGTTACGAAAAAAACCTTTATCGCAGGTTTTGACTTTACGGCGTAGATGTGCGTCACGGGCGGTAATAAATAAAGCGAACAGTAACGTCTGCTATACGAGCAGCAGTACGCACAGACGCGTGCGCGGCTGAGCGGGTGCCGCGTATTGGCCGGCGGCGGTATTTGCACGCGTTGCTATTGCATCGTCCCCTTGCCTCCCGACTACACACACGCGCGCGCGTGCGCGCGCACACACACGCAAACACACACACATGCACACACACACACACACACACACACACACACACACACACACACACACACACACCTCATACACAACACACACACACACACACACATCACACACACCTGCGCGCGCGCGCGCACACACAAACACGCCACCACACTCAGCGCTAGCACGCACAAACTCACGCAACCAACACGCACACACTCACGCTAGCACGCACAAACTCACGCACACAACACGCACACACTCACGCTAGCACGCACAAACTCACGGCACACAAACACTGCGCGCGCTCTCTCATCGCCGTTACCGTTCTATATGTAAGTGTGTGGCACGCTGGGAGATTATATCTACTTATAAACGAGCGTATAGCGTCCGGCTAGCACGTCGCAATGTCTCGGTACACATATCAATTTTAAATTGTATAGCGTTATTGGCAAGTAGCGACGCATGCTGTTGTTTTGAGCGCACACGCCACATTGTTTAATGGCGCGGACCACGGGCGTCCCCGAGTGGCGCATATGCTGC
>NW_014577372.1:57156-58954 GCF_000485595.1 Priapulus caudatus
CGAGAGAAAGAGTCAGAGAGAGCGACGGAGAGAGAGAGAGAGAGAGAGAGAGAGAGAGAGAGAGAGAGAGAGAAAGAAGTCGGAGGAGCGTCCCAATATATCCACAGTGCTTTCCTCCCCCTGGGCTCCCACATAATGCTTCTCTCCTCCGTAGCACCTTCCCCCGTGTCACCCCGCTATCGTCCTCCCTGTGCATCTCTACCCGTGGCAGCATGTGTGGGCCTATGCACGCGGGTAGACGGATGTATGTACCAAAAGAATTGCCTCTGTTAGCAAAGAGCATTCGTGACAACTTGCACGCGCACGCGAAAGAGTTCGTGTTTTTTCCTCGATGCAAAAACCTTTCGGCCGTCTCGTTTTGGCATTTCTATATGCGTTCTTTGTATGAAATACGCGGAATTTGGACGGTATTGTCCATAACACCCTAACTAAAACTGGTTTTCATTTGTTTTTATATCTGTCGGGATATTGCACCTGTGTGAGGTATTCGCATTATATTGCATCTCTACATAATATCTAATTCATATACATATAGATACGGCGTAGAACCCGTACTAATATAAACTATATTCGTAGCAGCCAAATTAATTATTCCCTATGGATAACATGATCATGCCACATTTGTGAGTGTTAGCGGGGTTATAAAATAAAAATCGTCTATTTAATAGAAATTCACGTATTCGTGTCTGTCTTTCCGTCTAGAACGTGTTTTTCACGGAACGTGCGTCTTTCAAGTGCGTCACAACAGCGCCAACTTCCGTGCGTCTACCCTGGACCCTGTTTTGATAATTATAGATATACAACGCAATACGTCAATATCGGCACACGCTCACGCATCCTCCCTCACACACACATGCAGGCATGGAGACACACAAACACCCACCCACACACAAATGTGAACACACACACACACACACACACACACACACACACACACACACACACACACACACACACACACAGCGCATCATCCTCCGCCAGCCAGACAGTCAATCTAGCGGCGTGTTGCGCGCCTGAATAGCAGCGTAATGCAGCAGTAACGTATTGACGGCGGGCCCCGATATCACGGCAACGCTGCGAGAACCGCACAATGAACTGATTCTCATTATTGTCATCGCGTCCACTAAATTTCGAATAGCGACGGAAAAATGTGACTTTTTTGCCGTCGTTTCGGCGCGCTGCGGAGGGTTTTCGCGCTCACCGACTGTAGGCAGTTGATAATGGCAGCGTCTGCTGCCGCAGTCTTGACAGGGATGCGGGGGGAGGTTGTAGCGTGAGAGCTGGTGTGGAAGGCGATGAAGATATGATAACAGCTCGCATGTTAAAGATTTTGCATCGCTGCTGCTGCTGCTGCTGCTGCTGCTGCTGCTGCTGCTGCTGCTGCTACTACTACTACTACTACTACTACTACTACTGCTACTGCTACTGTTGGTGGTGGTGGTGGACTGTTGGTGGTGGTGGTGGTGCTGCTACTGCTGTTGCTGCTGCTGTTGTTGTTGTTACTGCTGTTGATGTCGTTGCTGCTGCTACTACTGCTGCTGCTACTACTACTGCTGCTGCTACTACTACTGCTGCTGCTACTGCTGAGTTATGAACGTGCTGTTTAGCCATAACTCAGGCTTAACTCGAGTCAGGAGGTAACTATGTGCGTGCGTGCGTGCGTGCGTGCGTGCGTGTGAGCGTGCGTGCGTGCGTGCCTGCGCGCGCGCGTGTGTGTGTGTGGGTGGGGGGGCGGTATATATATATATATATATATCTATATAATATGTGTGTGTGTGTGTGTGTGTCGTGTGTGTGT
>NW_014577372.1:58964-64293 GCF_000485595.1 Priapulus caudatus
ACACACACACACACACATATGTATATATATATATATATATATATATATATAATCACGTACAACTACACGAAAATAAACGAGACAGAATGAGATGAAGCGAACATAATATTTTCGAACAACGACATTTTAAGTTATCTATAATAACAACCGAGTCGCTGGAGCAACAAGACCTCCGCAAACACACTCGGACACGTTAGCATCAGCTTTTTCCCCGCGCCGCTGCGCGCACGCTCTAAAATGGCGGCCGATCTGTGTCGGCACCGAACAGCGGTCGGTAACGAGCGACACCGCACCTGCTCACGGCATCGTGTTTTTCACCTGAGCACTCGTTTTCTGCATGACAACGGCCGTTTCAGCAACAGGTGTCTCCGATGCGTTGTTAATGTACTAGTTTATAGTGGCCGCGTATATATCAACGGCAAAGGCGCAGGCCAAGCAGATAATTCGTGCCACTTAACGATCAGACTTTGCGACGCGTTGCCGATTGAGAGTTGAGAGCGCAGCATAGGTTAGCATAACGATGCAGTAGCTAATGTCACCGCCGCCGCCGCCGCTGACGCTGCCATTGCTGCTGCGGCTGCTGCGTTTGTTGTTGTTGTTAACGTTGCTGCTGCTACTGATGCTGTTGCTGATGCTGTTGCTGATGCTGTTGTTGTTGTTGTTGTTACTGTTAACGTTTTTGCTGCTACAGCGGCTGCTGTTGTTGTTGTTGTTGTTGTTACTGTTAACGTTGCTGCTGCTATTGATGCTGCTGCTGCTGATGCTATTGTTGTTATTAGTGTTACTGTTAACGTTGCTGCTGCTGCTGATGCTGCTGCTGCTGCCACCACCGATAACGCCGGTTGCGTTTGGCCGTCGCGCAGCAACAAAGACTGAGCCGCTCTCGATAAATAACAGCGGCCATCCCACGCTGTGTGACCATCGCCGCTCCCCCTCCACCACCCCCTCCTCTCACTCCCCCACTCCTCCCGCTCCCCTCCTCCCGTTCTCCCCATCCTCCTCCCGCTCCCCCATCCTCTCGCTCCCCTCCTCCCGCTCCCCTTCTCCCGCTCTCCCCCTCCTCCGCCTCCTGCTCCCCTTTCTCCGCCCACTCCCCACTCCTCCCGCTCCCCCTCTTCCTCCTGCTCCCCCCATCCTCCCGCTCCGCCCCCACGCCTCCCGCCCGCCAAAACACCACATCTGCCGCTGCCATCGTCAGCAGCGTGAAACCTGTCGGCAGGTGGCGCCATCGCCGCTACCTATACAAGCTCGCGACTGTAATTTCGGGGGGCGGGCGGTGATAGATAAGAGCGACGCATCGTCGACCGTGTAATGATACTGTTAAAATTTAATGAGAGATGGGCGCGCGCGCGCGCGTCACTGCTCACGTGATGAATCTCTAACGCGCTAATTACGGTGTCAATGATCGGTGCCTATCATCATCAACATAATCATCATCATCTTCTTCATCATCATCGTCGTCGTCGTCGTCGTCATCGTCGCGTCGCATCAGTGACGAGGGTCTTGCTAGTGTGCTGCGAATTTTATGCGCCGCTTTATCTCTCTCTGTGTCTCTCACTTTCCCTATCTGTCTGTCTCCCTCCCTGTCTCTTCTTCTTACTCTCATTCACTCGTTCCCTTTCTATCGCCCGCTTGCATTCAGTACTATTATTACTTAAAGTAGTGCTGCTACTGCTGCTGCTGCTGCTGCTGCCTCCCTCCCAGAGTCCATGCATAATTAATGAGGATATCGCGCTAGATAGTTAATCGAACGATAAAGTGTCCGATAATCATGACGCATTATAGATGGAAGCGTTTGATACGCGCGTTGGTGACGTCACAATTGGCACGTTGGGCGCCGACGAACGTCTGTTGTGCGTAGCGTCGAACAACGACTTAGCGTAATGCCTCTTCAAATATACATCACGATGATTTTACGAGGCCGTTAGAGGCAATTCATTCGACGTCGTTGTGACAATGTAACCTAGTATCGAAGGGCGGCGTACACTCGGGATTGCATCTGGTGCATAGCTAGCTGTGGGAACGAAGTATCCACTTCTGTGTTTATGTAATGCCAAAACTCAAATGCTCACGCGCTTCTGCAGACATTATTTTGTTATGTTTTTATCCATATATTGGCTCAGGTATTTACCTATATATTACTTCCATATTATCACGAGTAAGCGAGTTAGAGTTATTCGCCTTATATGCAGATGACAGATAGCATGAATTTATTTTGCTTTAATATTATTATTATTGTTGTTGTTGTTGTTGTGATTATTATTATTATTATTTTTATTATTATTATTCCCGATATTATCCACATACGAATATAGAATAATTATTCATATCTATCTTTTCTACCCCTAATGTTATACGTGTGGATGTTTATTTTTTATCTGCGTACACTACACATATAATGACAGATTGTTTGTGGATGGTGTCGTTGCAGGTGAGGCGGTGCACATGGCCAGAGACTTCGGGTACGTCTGCGAGACGGAGTTCCCATCGCGCCAGGCCGCCGAGTATCTGAATAGGCAAAACACTGACCCCGCTGACGTCATGACGCGCAAAAATATGCTATTGGCCGCAAAGTAAGTGTAATGCGCGTGCGGCAGTTTTTCTACCGCGTCATCGTGAGTTATTGGTGTGAATTAATAAAGAGCGCGTCGGTGCTTCGCATGATGAATGTAGAGTTACGGAACAACGACGTGATGGCAGCGTTTCGCGATGAACTGATATGGGCAGGGTTGCTAGAGCTAGAGAGCGATTGGCGAGCGTGAGTTAGGGGCGCTGCGTTCCCGCACCTGCCTCATTTGTCACTCATGCACACGCGGCGGAGATAGCCCCGACTCTATTATGCGCGAATATATTATGCAGATGGTCGATTGTGGATGACAGCTACGGGAAAGAGAGAGAGAGAGAGAGAGAGAGAGAGAGAGAGAGAGGCATGGTAAATAAACTGGAGGTAGTAGAGAGGAGAAAAAGAAGAAAGTGGGAAGCGATAGGGGAAGATGCAGAGAGAACGCCCGAACAGAGAGAGAGAGAGATGGAGGAGAGAAAGCGATAGAGAGGAGATGAGTGGTGAGAGAGAGAGTTGGGAAGAAAATGGAGAAGAGAGTAGCGAAAGCGAGAGAGAGATGAGAGAGAGAGAGAAAAAGAGAGAAAAGAGATTGGATAAAGGAGTAGAGAGAGCGAGAGCGAGAGAGAGGAGAGCGATGGGAGAGAGAGAAGAGAGGAGAGAGAGAAGATAAAAGATGAAGAAAGAAGGGAAAAGGGAGAGAGAGAGATGCAAGGAGAAGGGACGAGAATCGACAGCAGAGAGAAGAAAGTGAGAATTAGAAGAGAATAGATGAGAGGTAGAAAGGAAGGATGCGAGTTGAAAAGAGAGAAAGGGAAGAGCGAGAAAACCAACAACAAAGAGAATGAGAGAGAACAGAGCGAGAGCGAAGAGACAGAGCCCATTTCTCTCTGTACCGGATCTCTCTCTCTCCATCTCTCTCTCTCTCATCTCTCTCTGGTTTCTCTACTCTCTCTTTCTCTCTCTCTCGTTTCTACTCTCTTGCCTGCTTTGCCTTTATGCCCTCTCCTATCGCTTCCGTGCCACTCCATCCCCATCTCTCGTTCTTATGCTATTCTCTCTACTCTCAACCCTCTCACCTATTCTCTCATGGGCTCTTATCTTGCTCTATTTCACCTCCCTGCCTATTCGATCCCGCTCTTCTCTCGTCTCTCTCCTCTCTCCACCTCTCTCTATCTCATCTCATTTTTGCCCCCGCTCTCTCGCCTCAGAGTATTTCCTTCTCTCTCTCTCTTCTCTCTCCTCTTCTCTCTAATCATTGTCACGTTTCTGCCCTCCGCTTTTTCCGCCCGCACTTTCTCTGACTCTCTTTTTTTCTACCTCGCGATCTCTGCCATCTCTCTCTCTCATCTCTCTCTCTGGCTCCCTTTCTCCCGTCTCTCGCCCCTCTCTCTCTCTCTGTCTCTTCTTTCTTCTCCCTCACTCACCGTCCTCATTTACCACAAACTAATCGCAAGCGCGCTTTTCCTATTTTTTACGTCCCCACCAGGCAAGTACCAAAGAGTTTCCAGGATTTCTCAAGTCAGACAGATCCGCTCGCGCCAACAGCCGCCGCACCGATACTCGCAGCCGAAACATCCCAGCGCAATCTGACGCACTCTCAAGTCGCCACACACGCGCTTCGGTTCTCCGGGCAATTCGTTCGCCGCACTCACGGCCGTGCGCTCAACTATCTGAATAGCGAATCGCATCAAGTAAATCCGCACAAGACCATATCCCGTCCGTCGGTCAACGCCATGCGCCCAAAGACAGGCGCTCGAACGGCGGCGAAAGTGAAGGTCGACCACAAGCGAGCGACAGGAAGTAGACGCGGAAGTCGTCGTTGTCGTGCGTCGTTCGTGTCGTCGTTTCGTCGTCGTCGTCGTCGTTGTCGTCGTCGTCGTACGTCTTCATCGTACGTCGTCGTCGTAACCAGTCGTCGTCGTTCGTAAGTCGTCGTCTTCGTCGTCGTCGTCTCGTCGTCGTATGTCGTCGGTCGTCGTGCGTACGTCGGGCTTCGTCATGCTCGTCGTCATCGTCGTCCGTAGTCGTCGTTCCCCGTCGCAGCCGCACACACACGAATCGCTCGCCGTTAATGACAGAAGGCCGCGGTCCGGCATGGAAGCGGAACCCGATGGTTTCATTTCAATGATTTAACTTATGTAATGACGCGTCGTCGCGCGGCTTACGTGTGTGTTATGTATGATGACAGAAGAGCCACGAGCACTTTTGTAATATAGTCGATATCGTGCCGTCGTCGTCGTCCTCGTCGCGTGTGTTTGCTGTTAGTGTGTTGTTGTTGTTGTGGCCTGGGTGCTGTCGCTGCTGGTTGCCGCTTTCTCGCTGGATTGCCTGCAATGCCGCTCAGGCCCCCAACATCGCGCGAGCGGATTAAAGGAGAGTGCGAAACAGAGAAATAAGAATAACCGAAACGACAAAAGAGATAATAAACAGCATCGAAGAGATGGGAAAGTAAGGTAGAGGCGAATGAGGGCAGAGCGACCAAGAAGGAGCAGTGAGTGAAGAACTAGGCGCGGGCGAGCGATGAGGCAGAGAAGGGAGATGATGAGCGTGTCGCGCGTGCGCAGTTTTTAAATTAATGACCCGTGTATGTGAGCACAACTTGCATGTACAGTAACGCGCAGCATGTTCTATTGATAAAAACTGTTAATGGAAGTAGGTTCGTGCGTTGTTGTTGTTCTCTCATGAAAGCAAGGGTGACGCTCTTTCAAGTAAACGAATTGGGGTCCAAGAGTACAGGGTGTCAACGCCACGCATGGCACACAACCC
>NW_014577372.1:65483-67983 GCF_000485595.1 Priapulus caudatus
TATATATATATATAATCACGTACAACTACACGAAAATAAACGAGACAGAATGAGATGAAGCGAACATAATATTTTCGAACAACGACATTTTAAGTTATCTATAATAACAACCGAGTCGCTGGAGCAACAAGACCTCCGCAAACACACTCGGACACGTTAGCATCAGCTTTTTCCCCGCGCCGCTGCGCGCACGCTCTAAAATGGCGGCCGATCTGTGTCGGCACCGAACAGCGGTCGGTAACGAGCGACACCGCACCTGCTCACGGCATCGTGTTTTTCACCTGAGCACTCGTTTTCTGCATGACAACGGCCGTTTCAGCAACAGGTGTCTCCGATGCGTTGTTAATGTACTAGTTTATAGTGGCCGCGTATATATCAACGGCAAAGGCGCAGGCCAAGCAGATAATTCGTGCCACTTAACGATCAGACTTTGCGACGCGTTGCCGATTGAGAGTTGAGAGCGGAGCATAGGTTAGAATAACGATGCGGTAGCTAATGTCACCGCCGCCGCCGCCGCCGCCGCTGACGCTGCCATTGCTGCTGCGGCTGCTGCGTTTGGTGTTACTGTTAACGTTGCTGCTGCTACTAATGCTGTTGCTGATGCTGTTGTTGTTGTTGTTGTTACTGTTAACGTTTTTGCTGCTACAGCTGCTGCTGTTGTTCTTGTTCTTGTTACTTGTTAACGTTGCTGCTGCTATTGATGCTGCTGCTGCTGATGCTATTGTTGTTATTGGTGTTACTGTTAACGTTGCTGCTGCTGCTGATGCTGCTGTTGCTGCTGCTGCTTATGATGCTGCTGCTGCTGCCACCACCGATAACGCCGGTTGCGTTTGGCCGTCGCGCAGCAACAAAGACTGAGCCGCTCTCGATAAATAACAGCGGCCATCCCACGCTGTGTGACCATCGCCGCTCCCCCTCCACCACCCCCTCCTCTCACCCCCCCACTCCTCCCGCTCCCCTCCTCCCCTCCCTCCTCGCCGCTCGTCCCCTCCTCGCTCCGTCCCCCATCTCTCGCTCCGCTCTCCCGCGTCCCTTTCATCCCGCTCATCCCCCTCCTCCGCCTCCTGCCTCCCCTTCTCCGCCACTCCCCAACTCCTCCCCTCCCCCTCCCTCCTCCTGCCTCCCCCCATCCTCCCGCTCCGCCCCACGCCTCCCGCGGCCAAGACACCACATCTGCCGCTGCCATGTCAGAACCAGCCGCTGAAATCAATGTCGAGTGGCCATCCGCCGCTAACCTATACAAGCTCGCTGACTCGTAATATTACGGGGGGGCGGAGCTATCGGGTGATGGCGGACGCGGCACGGCATGGGAGATGCGGGGTGATAGAAAGAACGACGCATCGCGCGACCGCGGAATGAGTACTGATTAAAAATTTAATGAGCAGATGTCACAAGCGCCGCGCGCGCGGCGTCACTGCTCACCGTATGAATCTCTAACGCCGCTAATTACCGGTCGTCAATGATCGCCGGCTAATCATCATCAACATAATCATCATCATCTTCGTCATCATCATCCGTCGTTCCGCTTCGTCGTCGTCATTCGTCGACCGAATCGCACAGTGGACGCAGGTCTTGGCTAGTGTCTGCGAGTTTATAGCGCCGCTTTATCTCTCTCGTGTCTCTCACTTTCCCTATTCTGTCTGTCTCCCTCCCTGTCTCTTCTTCTTACTCTCATTTCACTCGTTCCCTTTCTATCGCCCGCTTGCATTCAGTACTATTATTACTTAAAGTAAGTCTGCTACTGCTGCTGCTGCTGCGCTGCCTCCTCCAGGGAGTCCATGATAATTAATGAGATATCGGCGCTTAGATAGTAATCGAACGATAAAGTGTCCGATAATGCGATTGGACGCCATTATAGATGGAAAGCGTGTGATACGCGCGTTCGGTGACCGTCACAAGCACGTTGGACGCACGGACGAACGTCTGTTTGTGCTTAGCGTCGAAACAACGACTTAGCGTAATGCCTCTTCAAATATACATCAACGATGATTTACGAAGGCGTTAGGACATTCATTCGACGTCGTTGTGCCCAATGTTGTAAAACCTAGTATCGAAGCGGTACACTCGGATTTGCGATCGTGGTTGCATATCTAGCGTGGGAACGAAGTATCCACATTTCTGTGGTTTATGCTAAATGCCAAAAATTTCAAAGCTTCACGCGCTTCTGCCAGACATTATATTTGTTATGTTTTTATCCATAATATTGGCTCAGGTATTTACCTATATAATTACTTCCATATGATCACAGAGTAAGCCGAGTTAGAGTCTATGTCGCCTTATATGCAGATGACAGATAGCAATGAAGACCAAAATTATTATTTATATTATATTTATTAATAATAATAATAATATTATTATTATTATTGTTGTGTTGTTGTGTTGTTGTGATATTATCTATTTATATTTTTATTATTATTATTCCCGATATCTATCCAATACGAATATAGAATAATATTCATATCTATCTTTTCTACCCCAATGTTATCGAACGGGTGGAGCG
>NW_014577372.1:73101-75030 GCF_000485595.1 Priapulus caudatus
CTCTCAGCTATCTTCCCTGCCGCTTTCCTTCAGTCTCACACACTTCTCTCTCTCTCTCTCTCTCTCTCTCTCTCTCTCTCTCTCTCTCTCTCTCTCTCTCACTCTCTCTTTCTCTCAGCAAGCTATATTATGCAGTGTTCTTCAGTCCGTACTGAACGCCTAAACGAAAGCTCGCGCATGCGCAATATCTCCCGAGAAAAACACTGTTTTGCAATAATTACACATTTAAAATGGGGAGCCAGTATTCTAGCATAGATTTACATCATAACATTCCATCGGTAGACCTTACGTAAGAAATTGGACGAGGACCTTGCATGTAAGGTGCCCGCTGCATATAACAGTCAGTACACCGTCTGGCTATGTTAGTGTGTTAGCGCATGCGCATTATCACACCAGAGGAGCTATATTTTGTGACGCGTATGCATTTAATATGGTTACGGGGTACCTCGGCATAGATTAATGTCATAAATTTTTATCAGTAACTCTGTGTTTATGATTGGCAGAGCGCCCTAGCCTGTAGGGTGCAAAACGGAAACTTTACCCCCTCCCGTCCTACCCCTTGCCTCCCCTGTTCCTCGCTCAGCCTCCTTCTTCTTCTACCGCTCTCAGCTATCTTTCCTGTCGCCTTCCCTTAGTCTCCCACCCCTCTATCTCTCTCTCTCTCTTTCTCTCAGCAAGCTACATTATGCACTGTTCTTCAGGGTGGTACGTGTGCATGCGTGTGCGCGCGCGTGTGTAGATACATAATATAGCGCATAATACAGTCTCAAAACACAGCGCGCCAAATATGTGTCTAACTATATATTATATAGTTGGACACATATTTGGCGCGTTGTGTTTTGAGACAGTCTGGGGGTGCCTCGAGTAAGTGCGGCGCTGTAAAGCCACGCTCCAGTTGCAGGAACGTAATTAACTAGAAAGCTATTTAGAGTAGGTAGGCAGTGGTAATGTACATAAAAATGGCGCTCCGACGTCGGTCGTCGTTGACTACCAAGATAATTTTCTTCGGCCGTTCTTATACGTTCCAACCGAAGCCTGGCACACTGACAGTACGTGTGCTTTGTAAAACCCGGTCTATGATATTCAATTTGCTCGAAGCATCACCCGGCCCCATGGGTTCCCCGCTGTGCCGCCGATATGAAGTCAGAGAGACTGGTCACGTTGAAGCTATTTAAATCCCCCCCCTAACTGCCACATTGCAATGGGAACATCTTTTCGAAGCATAAAACACTCGGCACACATTGGTTCATTTACGTTGAATAAACGTCATTTAATAACGATATTTATACCACAGAACGAAGACCGCTCTATGAAGGAAAATTGTGGTCTTTCCCTTAAATTACGTAGCGGTTATGTAGCGAATCTATCTCTCTGGTGCGTCCAGCTGTCTGTAAAGTTGGTTTCCACGACTTAATTGGTGATGATTTAAAAATTACGCATTATTGCAATTATGCATTAAAAGAAAATTAGTATTAGTAGAAAGTAAAATAAATATTAATTTGTGTAATATCAATGTTTCTGAAGGCCAATCCCACTAGATGGCGCTACGAGGTCAGATTCCAACATGGCATTTCCTAATGCCATTGGATGGTAGCGCCTCCCGCTAAAAAGAGCGGTAGATATTATAATTATAACAGGTGCGGGCGGTAAAATCGTCGACCGGAGACTATGTCCAGCACTATATTGTGTGCATATCGTCGTTGGCCGCACGAAAAAGATGGCGTTCTGCAATTCGCAGATACGCAGGCAGTCGCCGAAATTTACCATGTTTCTCTATAGTCGGACACATATTTAGCGCGCTGTGTTTTGAAACTGTATTATGTGTCTATACACGCGCGCGCACTACGCATGCACACGTACCGCTCTTACGCGCACGCAGGCTCGCACGCACACGCGCGCACGCACACACTAACGCCCACCCACCCACAG
>NW_014577372.1:75040-80250 GCF_000485595.1 Priapulus caudatus
CCGCCCGCAAATTTTTTTTTCCCACTTGAGTTCCGGACCACAGCCAATCAGCGCACTCCATTCACTCGACTTTCTCGATGCAACAATGTAAAATGAATACATCCTATCCCTAACCCTAACCCTAAGCCTGACCCTAACACGTACCCGAACCCTACCACTAACAATAATCTAACCCTATATATAAGAACCATTTATTACAAAACACTATCTATGCTTAAATTAATTATACAAAACACTGTCTGCTTTAAAAACAAACTAGACTTACATTGGACAGATATGGGTATAATAATAGGCCAGGCCTAAATTCAACCCATCTAACCTTAACTAACTAACTAACTAACTATGGTGGGTCCGGAACGCAAGTGGGGAAAAAAATTTCGCCGCCCGCCCGTCCGCACGCCCGCACACGTACGCACGCACGCACGCATGCCCCCGCACGCACGTGCGTACGCACGCACGCACGTACGCAACTCACAAAGTCGAGCTGTGATTGGTTGAGTCATGCAAATACATGTTCCGTAACTCCCGTGTGTGAAGCAATATATATCATGTGATGGCAAGGGGCTTCTTTTCCTTCCCGGCATGCGATAGCTTTCAGGGGAACCCAGCCGTACGCGCACGGTTGCAAGAAAGGTTGAAGGGTAATATTCAGTGTTATATTGCACAAAGAAACGTAGGGCGTGCAACCAGAACGTGCGCTGACATCTGAAAAAGAACTATATTCAGTGGTAGGTAGAATTCATGAGATTTCCACTTGGACAGGAGCTGCCACACACAGTCTGGCGGAAATATAGGTACGTTGACTAAACAAACTAGAATAGAGACAAGCGTGAAACATTGTCCGAGTCGAGCGTGCATTGCTCCTAGTGTCCGGCGTCTTGTACGTGTTTGGAGGTGTCATGGCCGCGCTAGAATGCCAGATTTGGCATTGTTGAAGAATCCTGAACATTGGGCATGGTCAACCGTATAGCTCGAATTTAACAAGGCCTCGCAGGCATAGCAGTTTATGACAATTATATCATTATTATAATTATATTTTTAATGCTTTTAAACAGTGTGAAAGAATGCGAAGATGAATTGAAACGTTGAATCGATCCAGCGCCTGTCATTGACAGATAAGTACAAATTTTGAAAATTACCTGCTGAGAAACCTGACCTGTATCTGTGCTCAATGCATTTAGTGTGTGTGCGTGCGCGTGTGTGCGTGCGCGTGTGTGCGCGTGCGTGTGTGCGCGTGTGTGAGCGCGCGTGTGAGCGCGCGTGTGAGCGCGCGTGAGAGTTTGTGTGGACGCGTGTGCGTGAGAATTTGTGTGGACGCGTGTGCGTGAGGGCTTGTGTGCACGTGTGTGCGTGTGTCCGCGTGTGTGCCTGTGTGGACGCGTGAGAGCTTGTGTGGACGTGTGTGCGTGTGTGCGTGTGTCCGCGTGTGTCAGCGCGTGTACGTGTGTGTGCCTGTGTGATCATATATATATATAGGTATCAAATGTGTTCTAAGTGAATCACGCCGTTGAAACAAGAACGCTAACGGTTAAACTAGTTGTAAAGGCTGTAGGATGTGTGTGTGTCGTGCCTGTTTTAAGTGAAGATGGCGTTTCGAGACGGCAGTGGGAGCGTATACCCATGACGTGCACACACGGTGCTTTATCTTTACTTTCGCATTACGATTGTGTACAAAATAGCTAACTATGTACGCGGCGGTTAAGCACGATAAATGTCAATGTAAGTCTGTCTATATACTACGTCATTCTTTATATATCACGTGTAATTAAGTAAAGTTTCTGTTTAAAACCTAAACGATTTTTGTGTGTGTGTTTTCTCGTTGCGTGTTTAAGCTAAACTAAATCTATCACAGAGACCATATCGTGACAATTATCATATTACATCATGACAAATATCACGCAACTTGATGGAGACAATAATAATACATGGTGACATTAATGCTATATGGTGACAACTATGGGACATGATGACAATAGTATTACACGGTGACAGTGATGCTTCATGATGCCAATGATGCTACGTGGTGACAGTGATGTTACTTGGTGACAATGATGTTACATGTTGACAGTGATGCTACATGGCGACAGTGATGTTACATGGTGACAGTGATGCTACGTGATGACAGTGATGCTACATGGTGCAAGTGATGCTACGTGGTGCCAGTGATGCTACGTGGTGACAATGATACTACGTGGTGACAATGATAATACATGTTGACAGTGATGCTGCATTGTGACAGTGATGCTACATGGTGACAGTGATGCTGCATTGTGACAGTGGTCGAGCTGATTGCCTGGAGGAGTTGCTATTTAATAACCAGCGTTAATCGCGTGTATACCAGCATCTTATTAAGCACTGCCCGGAGCCGACAATCCTGCACGACAATCACCAACCAACATCACGATCCATTGAGAGATCAGCTAACCACAGATTGGCTCTGCCATCTACGATATTTCACCTAGCAACCTAACGATCAGCAACAGATGCATCTTACGCGATAGATACGGAAGCTGCCTGCGTGATGACGTCACGTCGGTTCTCTATAGGTCGTTGAGGAAGGCAAAGCCATCATCCGGGGAGTTGTTCCAACAGAAGCTGAACATCGTTAATAGTTCGTATCGCGTGATTACATTGGAGAAAGAACTCGCTTGACGTTACACTTCGGCCTGAAAGAGAACGAGAGAGAGAGAGAGAGAGAGAGAGAGAGAGAGAGAGAGAGAGAGAGAGAGAGATAGAGTATATGAGTTCATGCACCACACTCCTGGCATACCGAACCAATATTCGATTATATTAATCGAATCTGACGCAGTCACCCCCCCCCCGCGTACGTTACACGCGCGCAGATGTCACCACGTTGAAGCGTCACCGCGTCGCCGTCGTGTCGCGCTCGCTTTGTATGACGAATGCGAACGTATTGCGAATGACGTCAGGAATTTGTCGTACAAATCACATCGCTAGTGTTCGCACACCCTCACATCGCATTTTCGGACACCTCCCGATATTTTGACGCACCCGGACGAGATGTGCGCTCCTGCTGCGAGTTCCACACGCATCCTCGGCATCTCTAATCGATTGATCGCTGCTTTTTATCGCTCGTTCCTCTTTCTCAGTCCACTTCCTACGACGTCGCTCGGAATGCAGCCGAGATATCACGCACGCGCATTCCATGTGGCAGCGCGGGAGAGACAATGACGGTATTGTTACGTCCGCATAGTTCGTAGTTCCACACCTACAGGGCGGCGCGCAGTGATGTCCTCCCGGGTGTGTGGGGTTGGGCTGGGCTCGGCCGCCGCTTAGTGTAATCGCCTCGTAACAAAGCTACGCTTTCATGTAGATGTCGGGATTTGTTACGTGGAATCGTAAATGTAAACATGTCGTGTTGAGATGCTATGTTGGAGTTGGACGACAAATGGAGGGCGCGGTATTGTGAGAGGGAGCAGCGATGGCGGTGCGAGCGTCGACAGACGATCATGAGAGATCAAATATCAATCTTGAGATTCATCAGAGACTTCTATGCCACAGAGAAAAACCGACTACTTGAAACACCACCACACGCGCGCGCGCACGCATACGTTCACGCACGCACAAACACATACACAGACACTCACATACACGTGCGTATCCCCCGTGCGCATGCGCATGAATACACGCACGCGTGCGGACGTGATAAGAATGCGTGCATGACCGCCAAATAAGTATTCGCGCAAAGAACTTGCATCGGTGACACTCTGTTTATAGAATATTGTCAATCAACTCAGCTGTTCGGCGCCACGAAGACTGTGTCCAGCATATATATAATAATAATTATGCAGATCGCCGTCGGCCGTATGAAAAAGATGGCGCTATGCAATTCGCAAATACGCAGGCGGTCGTCGAATTTTACCATGTTTTCCTATTGTCGGATAGCCTGAAAATGGTTTGAATGCATAATTTCGCCTCATGCTCTATATTTTCGGCGCGATAGCGCATGTGCAAATTCGATATTTCCCTTGTGAAACTGAGAAATTATTCGAAATGTGTATAGCCAAAACGCACAAACGGAGTTTTCCGAATGCCCTAGAGTAGCCGACCGAAGCAGTATTTCGCTGAATTTCCGCAATTTTCCTAAAGAGCACGTTGGCTATACAATGCGCATCCGATAAAAATTTACGCTAGCGTCCCAGCCCGTCGCAGAGACGACGTCGAAACGAGGCACGGACGGTAGAATCGTCGTCTGGAGACTATGTCCAGCATATATATAGATATGCATATCGCCGTCGGCCGTCTGAAAAAGATGACGCTCTGCAATTCGCAAATACGCGATCTCCGGTCGACGATTTTACCGCCCGCACCTGTTATATGATATCTACTGCTCTTTTGAGATGGGGGCGCCACCATCCAGTGGCATTAGGAAATACTATGTTAAATTCTGACCTCGTAGCGCCATCTAGTGGGATTGGCCTTCAGAAACATTGATATTACAAAAATATTTATTTTACTTTCTACTAATACTAATTTTCTTTCAATGCATACTTGCAATAATGCGTAATTTGTAAATCATCACCAAATAAGTCGTGAAAACAGCGCTTTACAGACAGGTGGACGCACCAGAGAGATAGTTTTGCTACATAACCGCTATGGGAAAGACCAAAATTTCCTTTCATAGAGAGGTCTCCGTTCTATGGTATAAATATCGTTATTTAATTAAGTTTATTCAACGTAAATGGGCCAATGTGTGCCGAGTGTTTTATGCTTCGAAATGATGTTTCTATTGCAATGTGGCAGTTAGGGGGGGGGGGAATTTAAATGAACGTGACCAGTCTGTCTGACTTAATATCGGCGGCATGGCGGGGAACCCTGCATAGCGGGGTGATGCTGCGAGCAAAGTGAATATTATAGACCGGATTTTACAAAGCACACGTGCTGTCAGTCTGCCCGGCTCCGGTTTGAATGTATAAGAACGGCCGAAAAAAATTATCTTGGCAGTCAACGGCGACCGACGTCGGAGCGCCATTTTTATGTACATTAACACTGCCTACCTACTCTAAATAGCTTTCCAGTTAATTAGGTTCCTGCAACTGGAGCGTGGGTTTACAGCGTCCCACTTACTCGAGGCACCCCCAGACTGTCTCAAAACACAACGCGCCAAATATGTGTCCAACTATATAATATATAGTTAGACACATATTTGGCGCGCTGTGTTTTGAGACAGTCTGGGGGTGCCTCGAGTA
>NW_014577372.1:84127-85332 GCF_000485595.1 Priapulus caudatus
TATAAACGTTATATTAGTTATTATAATTATACAGCTCAATGCATACTAAGCAATGTTATGTGAGTAATGTGTTGTAGTTTGTACATATCAACTGCCATGCAAACGCAGCTGGTACGAATTTACGCATGTTTAGTACAGGCGGCATTTTCTAGCCCAGGCACAGAAGGCATTATGATTATCATATGTATAATTAAACCGCGTTAACGGGGTGAGCGTTGCATGTTGACCCTCCTCTAGAGGGTCAAATGGTTACTGTACAGCATATTCATGATACTGAAGCCATTGCCATTGCCAAATCATAAAAATGGTATAGGTCATCGCTGAAACAAAAATATTTTCCATTCGGTCTGTCAGACCGCGTGTCTTCTAAAAACGTCAGAAATCTGTCCATTGTCCATCAGCCCTTTAACCTGTAACCTACAATATCATATACCAAATATCAATTGAGCATTCGTCAAGCCACAATTTATATTTGTGCCGCAACTTATATGATAAAAAATAATATAATAAATAATATAATATAATAAATAATCATATTAAATATAAATTATTAAATATAATAAATATAACAAATATAATAATTACAAATATATAATAAATTAATTAATATATAAGAATAGTTTTAAGGAAAAGAATATATTTTCCATCCCTTAACGCCTCGTAACCTTTGACTATTGTCCCTAGATTCCACCCTTCAATATTATGTTGGATCAGTCCCCCACTGCCCTTGACCTGTGACCTCCAATTTTGCCAAGGTGACATAGACCACCGAATGTTCTTCTTGGAATTGTGAACAAAACCATGTTCTCCTGTTTGTGCTACCCACTACTAGTACATGCAGTTATATGCTTCTCAGATAGCATGTAGTTGTTGAGCCAACTTGGCATTTCATTGGCATGTTCATGATTGGCAAAATCACACTGTGTCAACATTGGCAAACTGAGCATATATCCGTTGGGCTAACATTGCCAACCGACGTTGGCCCAATGTTGGCATATGCTTGGCATGGTCTTGGTTGGCAAAATAACATTGTGTCAACATTGGCATGCTGAGCAAATATCCGTTGAGCTAACGTTGGCAACCAACGTTGGTATATGTCTTGATGTAAGCCGTTGGCCAAACGTTGGTCTAACAGCTGCATGTTATCTGGGTCATAAAATAATGTATAAAAAAATTATAATTATACGTATATGTTAATTATAATA
>NW_014577372.1:85886-87260 GCF_000485595.1 Priapulus caudatus
ACCCAACGGTGTTCTTGATGAAATTATGGTAGCAACAAAATATAGGTAAATTGTATAGGTAATGTCCAATAATATTATAAGCATTTTGTTTAGAAAAACAATCCCCCTTAATCATAACTCAATGGTAGCAACAAAATATAGGTAACTTGTATCAGTAATGTGTAATAATATTATAAGCATTTTGTTTGTTTTTAAATAATCCCCATTAATCATAACTCAATGGCTACATGCTATCGGAGTTTTCTTTACAAAATATTCCCCCCTAATCATAGCCCATCGATGTCCTTGTGGAAATTATGTTGTTGACAACCATGTGCTTGTATAGATGATTTCTATTCTTGTCTACACATTTTTACAAATCAATCTCGCGCATTGTGCTATTTGATTCAACGATTGTCATTTGTGGAAATGATACTAAATCTGTTTGATGTTTTCATAAATATATCTGCTATGATGGCACTCTATATTGCTCACTGCAATAGGCACGTATGCACTCACACACGCATGCGTGTATAGAGAGAGAGGTAGGGAGAGAGAGCGAGAGAAAGAGAGAGCGAGGAGAGAGAGCGCGGCGAGAGATCGAGGAGATAGAAGAGAGAGGAGTGAGCGAGCAGAGAGAGCAACGATAGAGAGTGAGAGTGCGAGGATATAGAGAGCGAGAAAGAGAGAGAGAGAGAGAGAGAGAGAGAGAGAGAGAGCGTGGAAACAGATACCAATATACACCGTAAGGAGCGGTCTCATTATGGCCCTAGTCTCCAGAGTGAGACGGAGAGAAGGAGAGAGGAGAGAGAGAGAGAGGAGAGATCTAGAAATAGCGCTAAGAGAGTACGAGAGAGCCAGAGCAAGAGAGATAGAAAGAGAGAGAGAAAGAGAGAGAGAGAAAGAGAGAGAAAGAGAGAAAAAGAGTGAGAGAGGGTGGAGACAGAAACAGCCAATATACATTCCCCAGATTGGTGCAATGGCTCGTTTTTAGTACATTTGTTACCTAGATCTTACTTAGATTATACCAGATATTGCATGCATATTCAAGTTAACAGAATTAAATCCAAAGCGAATATAACCTTTTACATAATTTGTGTATGTGCTTTGCTCTTTTAGGAAGAAATTTCAATGTGTTGTTAACCCTTTTCTTGATACCTAACTTTCAGTTATTTTCCAGCCACAGAAGGAAGAGTCTGACAATGACTGTCGGATGGAGAAGGCAGATTTTGGGGGATGCCAATATGATGACTGTATAAGTGAAATAAACGTTTCACTGAGTTACAACACCTGGTTAGGTCAAATGTCTGGGTACCAATACTGCATAATACAACAAATGTACATACACACACGCTCCTATGCGCGCACACATGCATACACAGAAAAACGTGTTTG
>NW_014577372.1:87328-89130 GCF_000485595.1 Priapulus caudatus
ATTAATATAAGTATAATTATCTCTGTATATATAGCCATTAATATAAGTATAATTATATATGTATATAGCCATAAGTATACGTAAAATAATTATCCTAAGAGTAAACCCAACCAACTGGAAAAGCTATTAAAGTAAACCTCGTAAAGATGTTTAGTCCACGGGACTATACCGATAGACGGATCAACGCTGGAGTTTGCAGTAGACCTAATCTTCGAATAGTGAAAAATCGCCAAAACAGGCAAGTATAGCCTTCTTTCACTTTCAGAACTCGTTTTTTCACTTCCACTTGCAAAGGCCACATTTCCATGTAGATATGAATAGCTCAGAGCCTGAAGAACTACCTTGCTGTTGATTTTCATAAAGCACTACAAAAGGTGTTATTTATTCCACCAGACTGTACACAACAGTGGTGAATTCTATTCAGCCAGCATTTTACGTCAGCAAAGAAGATGTCACCGATGACAAATTTTCAACTACAGGATTTGGTACTTCTCCGATCTATGTTATGGTCTTGTGTTCACAGCTGTAAGTATATATTTTTTAACTCCTAATTAAAGTAGTAAAATGTAGGTAATCGAGCCTGGTAGTGGTGACCACGAAGGTCCGACATTAAAAATTCTCACACGTTTCTGCTTACATTAAGAATTTACTTATTACGTATTTTCAGGAAAAATGCTAGTACAGCAGGGATGGACGGACGCAAGGAGGTTATTCGAGCAGTCTGGCGACGCCTCGGTTCCTGTCGGAAGCAAGAGGTACGCACACGCACACGCACACGCACACGCACACGCACACGCACACGCACACGCACACGCACACGCATGCGCACGTATATATATGTTTAGTATATGTATTTTTTCATATATTTGTAATTTTCTGTATCTACATATGCGCACAAGATTATGTTGGCGTGTGCGACGTCACTCCCAGCATTGTCAAGCTGCTGCAACATGGCACGTCGTTCCACATTCTACCTGAGCCGCGCTGAACCACTCAGGCTGCGCCCATTCCAGTGCCATTCCATTCCGTGATGCAGGGCAGGCAACAGTGACAGAGAAGGAGGAGGAAGAGAGGGAGAGGAGGAGGAGGACACCAACCAGTTGGAGTCGGATGGTTCCTGCGGCAACAAGGATGCGAATGAACGCGTCGTCGCAGATGCTGCAGATGTCTGCCGGTCGTCGTAGCGATCACAGCCTCTCTACCGTAATTCAATTGTTTTCTCAATTGTAATTTTACTTTTTACCTCTTAATTAAAGTATATCATGGAGGTATTCGTGCAAGTCTGTTATTAAGGTCTAACATTGATGTTTCTCACACGTTCCTGCTCACAATCAGGATTACGATTTACTTATTACGTATTTTCAGGAAATAAGCTAGTCCAGCAGGATTGGACGGACCGGATGAGGTTATTCGACTAGTCCGGCGATGCCTCGGTTGTTCCCGTCTAAAGCAAGAGCAAGACAGCGGTAGGCGTGCGCACTTGCGCACACAAGCACATACGCGCATGCACATGCATGCACGAATGTACATATATACGCATACACGCACGCACGCACGTGCGCACGTACGCACGCACATACACATACATATTATCAGGATCAGGAGTTAATGAAGACAAAGGAGTTTGACACCTATTTGGTACTGATTTCACTACATTTTGTCGTAAGAGTTCGATGTGAGTAAAAATACAATTGTATACAAACACGAGCTTCTTTTCTTCACTGGTCCTTATTCTAGCTTCGGGTAGTATTACAAACCGCGTAGCTTTCTTCATTTTGACATAAATTGTACTTTTGCACGAC
>NW_014577372.1:89140-91577 GCF_000485595.1 Priapulus caudatus
ACATATATATCATATATATATTTCTTCTATATTGATATATTGATATTTTTCTACATAATATATTATATACACATAAGCGTACAGGAGCACGGTGGTGTGTGCGACGTCACGCCCAGCATTGCTGAGCTGCTGCGACACGACCCGCCGCTCCACATACTACCTGATCAGGGCTGAACCACACAGGCTGCGCCAATTCCACGTGGCACAGGGTGAGACGGTGACAGAGGAGCAGGAGTGGGAAGTGGAGGAGGAGGTAGACAGCAACGATTCCCGCGGTAACGAAGATACGAATGAACGCGTCGTCACGGCGATCTCAGCCTCTCTACCGTAATTCAATTGTTTTCTCAATTGTAAGTTTCCTTTTCACCTATTAATTAAAGTATATCATGGATGTATTCATGCAAGACTGTTAGTGGTTTCCATGAAAGTCTAACATTAAAGTTTCTTATACGTTTCTGCTCACATTTAGGATTACGATTTACTTAATAAGTATTTCAGGAAATAAGCTAGTCCAGCAGGATTGGACGGGCCGGATGAGGTTATTCGACTAGTCCGGCGATGCCTCGGTTGTTCCCGTCTGAAGCAAGAGCAAGACAATGGTAGACGTGCACACTTGCGCACACGAGCACATACGCGCATACACATTATATTGTATATATATATATACATATATATCTTTATTCTATATTTATATACATATATATATATTTTTCTTCTATACTGATATATTGATATTTTTCTACATAATATATTATATACATATAAGCGTACAGGAGCACGGTGGCGTGTGCGACGTCACGCCCAGCATTGCTGAGCTGCTGCGACGCGGCACGCCGTTCCACATACTACCTGAGCAAGGCTGGACCACACAGGCTGCGCCCATTCCACGTGACGCAGGGCAGGCAACGGTGACAGAGGAGCAGGAATAGGAGGAGGTGGAGGAGGAGGAGGCGGAGGAGGGAGTCGGACGGTTCCCACAGCGGAGTTCTGCCCGTCGTCACGGCGATCGCAGCCTCTCTAGCGTAGGCCCATTACATTACATATTTGGCCCCATACCGGTTACATTATCAGTAACATTTCACCATTGCGATTAGCCTTTACGTACGTTATTTTATTATTTGTAACGTACGACAATGCACTTCAACATGTGTTGTTTATTGTACAGTGGTGAACTCCATTCAGCCAGAATTTGACGCCAGCAAAGAAGTCCATTTTTCCAACTACAGGATTGGGTACTTCTTCCATCTATACTATGGTCTTGTGTTCACAATTGTAAGTATTCTTTTTAACTCTTAATTAAAGTTGTAAAATGTAGGTGTTCGTGCAAGTCTGTTACTCTGTTTATTGGTTTGTTTGTTTGTTAGTGGTTTCCACGAAGGTCTGACATTAAAAATTCTTACACGTTTCTGCTCACATTCAGGATTACGATTTACTTATTATGTAATTTTCAGGAAATAAGCTAGTACAGCAGGATTGGACGGACAGCCAGCATTACGGAGCTGCTGCAGCGCGTCACACCATTCCACATTCTACCTGAGCAGTGCTGGACCGCGCAGGCTGCACCCATCCCACGCGACAAGGGTCAGGCATCGGTGATAGAGGAAGAGAAAGAGGAGGAGGTAGACACCGACGAGTTCCCATGGCCACTAGGGCGCGGAGGAACGCGTCATTGTGAACTCGGCGATTGCTGATTAATTTACTGTCTGGCATGCACTCGGTTGCTGATTGATTGACAGTCAATTGCTTGATCGATTTCTGATAAAGTGACTGTCAGTCACTCCATTGATTGTTGATAGATTGACTTTCAATCACTACATCGATTGTAGATCGATTGACTGTAAATTGATTTGATTGACAGTCAGTCATTCTATCGATTGTTGATTGATTGAGAATCGATTCCTTGTTATAGCCTGACAGCTAACAGACACCTGCTGCATGCGCTGGCGACGCAGGGACGCGGATACTACGAGTTGTTTGATGGCAGTACGAAGACTCGCTGGGAGAGGCAGGTAAGCGATACTCAAGCATGCATGCGCACATACATGCAACGGTTCTTATTCCTGAATCTTTCTTTTCTTGTCCTTTCTCTCTCTTTCTCTCTCTCTTTCTTTCTCTCTCTCTCTCTCTTTCTCTCTCTCTCCCTCTCGCTCTCGCTCTCTCTCCCTCTCGCTCTCTCGCTCTCTCTCTCTCTCTCGCTCTCTTTATATATATTGTAGACACGAGGTTTGCATTAATTAAATCAGTTAATAATTTTATAACTCCGTTGAGATTGTCGGCCAGCAGATTGATTCTTGTAAACGAGGGCAAGATCAACGAGTCTGATGGGATGTGTGAAATGGAGTCTACGGCAGTTTCGCTCAGGCAAGGCAGGCTAATGTTGTTGTGTATGCGCGAGCGGCGGTTGTTTGTGTACGCATTTGGCACACGACTGAGAAGC
>NW_014577372.1:92160-93752 GCF_000485595.1 Priapulus caudatus
AGCTTTCCTGAATAAATCTTATTCTTGTGGCACTGTCACACTTTCTTGTGCTTTGTGAATATCAAGTGTTAACATTTCTATACACTTCTTGTAAGACGGAGAGTCTCTGTCTACATTGGTGCCGTGACCAGGATCACCGTTACCGTACGGCCACTTTTACAGTAGACCTAGTAGCTCTGCGTGTCACCATATGCACATGTGTTGTCACCGGAATGAGATATGGTTTGATTTAGAGTATATTTGCAAGCTTACACGCTGAATCTTAATCGTAACCTATTAAAGCTTGTGAGATTATTCTGTTCGTTTAATTGCTTTCGTTTTACGTAGCATGCTGAGTGCTCTTGCTAAAGTAATCGAGTTTTATTGATGGTTTGTTAACACCATTAAATAATTATAACGTGAATGATTTTACTCGTTGCGAATTTGAATTGAATGATTTTTAACATTAACATTGCTAATTCAACATCAGAAACTACCCACCTACAACATGACCAGTGAAGAGCAGCAAAGAAGCTACCCGCTCCATGTCACCCTTGTGCAGAAGAGCTGCGAGAGGGACCTGCTCATCGAGATGGGAGGGAAACCGACGCCGCCCGTGTGGACTCGGCTTCGCGGTGGGGGCGCGGGACTGTCGGCCCGCCGCCTCGTGGATCGTCTGCGAGACACGGAGCCGGACCGGTATTACGCCAAGTACAGGAACCTCCAGTATTGGGTTGAACACGACCCGGCACCCTCAACGGAACCCCCCACACCGACACCCGACGACAGTGACGACAGCCACAACTTTGACGTACCGGTGAGGAAACCTGCGCAAATTAGGTTTCCGCCACCGTCCAGGCCAGGCAGCAGGAGATCGAGGTTGCCTCCGCTTTGCCCCAACCACCATCACGTCCTACTATGAGCATTACGATTTATAAACTAACAAATGCAATGTTTATGTAAAATAAAAATAATTCTTTGTAAAATATTATTATTGTGTTTGCTTATTTGACACGTGCCACAGTACTATTGTTCTAATGGAGTATTACTCATTTCTCTTTTCTGTACTTTCTTTTCATCTTAACTTATCAATGACAGTATTCATTCTGAATTTCTTTTTTTTTGCTGTTAACGGTTCTTCACGTTACACGTTAAACTTCTTTTTCTTTCATCTTCAGTTTCGTTTTAGTCTCTACGAATCCACGTCCACTAAGGAAACGTCCTGTTCGAAATTTTAATAAACAGCAGTCGGAGTCTGCAGTTAACGATGGGTCATCGTCCGATTGCATGGGGGGGGGTAATGTAGACACGAGGTTTGCATTAATTAAATCAGTTAATAATTTTATAACTCCGTTGAGATTGTCGGCCAGCAGATTGATTCTTGTAAACGAGGGCAAGATCGACGAGTCGGATGGGATGTGTGAAATGGAGTCTACGGCAGTTTCGCTCAGGCAAGGCGGCTGCTAATGTTGTTGTGTATGCGCGAGCGGCGGTTGTAATCAATCCTTCGTAAAGGATGCGCCTCCGATAAAATTACCCACATAACGCGGGACGGTGTACTCGGGCATATTCTAAATGGGCATGCCTGCTGGACAGTTTCCGGAGGCGTGCAC
>NW_014577372.1:94249-98818 GCF_000485595.1 Priapulus caudatus
TACTGTCGTACGTGTATTTCTATTAACTACAGGAGCTTTCCTGAATAAATCTTATTCTTGTGGCACTGTCACACTTTCTTGTGCTTTGTGAATATCAAGTGTTAACATTTTTATACACTTCTTGTAAGACGGGGAGTCTCTGTCTACAATATATCTCTCTGTCTCAGCTCTCTGTCTCTCTCTCTCTTTCTGTGTCTTGATCTCTCTCTATCTTGCTCTCTTCTCCTCTTCCTCTCTCTCTCTCTCTTTCTCCCCCTCCCGTTCTCCCCTTGCTCTTCTCTCCATCCTCTCTATCTTTCGGTCTCCATCTCTTTCAGCAAGCGTGATTTCTCTCATCTGTTGCTTTCGGTGACTCCCAGGTTACATCACTGATCAACAAGGCATATCAAGCCTGCCTGTCGTCCCTCTCCATTGATTGGCAGCAGTTTAACGAAGATACGCTCCCCGTAGTGGAGGGAGAGGGAGAGAGGTGAGGGAGAGAGGTGAGGGAGAGAAGTGAGGGAAAGAGAGAGAGAGAGAGACATGCGCTGTTGTACGTATGTTTGTATGCTCGTGCATGTGCCATATATGACAAAATATATGCTTATTTACTACCGATGTTATTTTGGTAGACCACAGCCACCGTAAGCATGGATACCATCGTGACTGATGCATGTAGAAGACAGATCCTAGACGATTGGACTACTTCGGACTACTGGCACCCAATTCAAAACCTTGACCTCTCTTGCACCAACGTGAGTCATACGTACATGTCTGAATGCTCTGTTTTAGCATCCTTGTTACTTGGACTTTGCACTGTATGTAAGACTACCATAACGGATACTACTTTCATAGTCAAAATGATATTGAATTAAATTAGAGCGTGTTTTATAACCTTTCTTCCAGTTATCTACAGAAACCACCGTATGGGAGGGGATATTATCACAGTTGGATGTAGAAGGCAGCTACTGGGGTGTGACAATGATAGTTGTATAGGCAAAATAAACGTTTCGTTTTGTTACGGCTTCTGGTTATTTATAATGTCTAGAAAGTAATACCTACTATCTAAACTTGTAATATCTATTACAACGTACTCGCGCGCGTTTGCACTTGCACTTGCACGCATGCACACACACACACACACACACACATGCTTCCACAGAAAACCGCAAACGCTTAATCTGGGCAAGCATACCAACTGGCATTGCAGTTTTGTGGCAGAACGAGAACCATTATATACGGGGAGATGAATGAAGTGTTCAGCCTCACGTAAGATATCGTACGTGATAAGCTGCTGCTGCTAATGGATTAGGACGTGTTGCCGTCTATCGCGCGCAGATAGTAGGCTACAATATTACATAGCAATTAGCTATTAGCAATGCCGAGACTTATGGTATATGAAACGGTATTACAGGCGTATATAAGCGTAACCATAAGCAGTATCATAAGTGTAACCATAATCATAATAACCCTAACCCTTACCATAATCCTAACCATAACCCTTACCATAATCCTAACCATATCCCTAACCATAATCCTAACCATAACCCTAACCATAACATGGCAAATAATTAACTATCCCTAACCCTAACCCTAACCCTAAGTATATATATATATATAGCAATAAATATAACTATAAGTAAAATTATAACCAGATGAATAGCGATTATCTTAGTGATTCTTTATAACGATTAAGAATAAACTCAACCCAAAATGTTTATGAAAAACCTAAAATAATTATTCATCTCAAAGATATTTCGTTCTCATAAAGTCCAAGGGACTATACCAAAGACTGAGGAAGATCAAATAGACAGATCACCACTGCAGATTGCAGTAGACAAAGCTTTTAATTTTGCAATTGATCAGAGAGGAAGGAATTAAAAGAATGGGAACCCAACATGGGGTGACAGAGACGAAGATGCCGTAAGGTGTGGAATTGTAGCAGCACCAATACAAGGGCGCCTTTCACTCCTAGAACCCGTTTTTTGCCACTTTCACTTCGCAAAGGTTACGTTATCTTGTAAATATGAATAGCTAGGAGCCCGCAGAACTACCGCTCCTGTCCTATCGGCGTGCTACGAAAAATGCACTACAACGTGTTTATTCCACCAAGCAGTACATAACAATGGTGAACTCTATTCAGCCATTATTTTACGTCAGCGAAGAAGTCACTGAGGACAAATCGCAAACTACGGGACTTGAGTAACGGAACTTGAGTACTTGTCATCGTATGAAATGTAGGTATATGGAAATAAGCTAGTACGTCCAGACGGCAGACTTTGTTGATGACCTAGACGTTTCACCATTCCATTGCAGACCAAAATGTCTGAATCGATATATCTAGAATTTCACATTAAATATTATTGTTATTATTATTATTATTGTTATTATTATTATTATTATTAATAATAGTATTATTATGTGGTGTTTTTCTTCCTTTCACGTGCACACATGCAGCAGACGAAACGACCAGCTCCACTTGGCAGGTTTTAAGGACAATAATTATTAGAGACTTCGATCAGGCAGTGTCATGCTGGTATTAGATCAGGTAGTTGTTGTCACTTTTCTTTATTATTACGGAAAAGACGTAAGCATCGTCTAATAGGTCATTTCTACATTGCTTTCCCCGAGGCAATTATATTCACCTCGAAAGCTGAACTGATCAAAATGAAACGGAAAAAAAGACGAATGAATGAAAAAATGTTTTTATTTTTATTTTCAGCAGACGGAACTTCGGTTCTGAGAATCTGGTTTCCCGCACCAACAGCAACAGGTACTGCTAATGAACGAACTTATTCATCGTCATCGTGTTCTGCTTTTTCTTTGTGGCTTCTGCCAGGTTCTTGGTGCCAGGGAGATAATTTTAGGCTTTTGTCAAAGCTGTGCAAAAGCACTGAGGTTTTATCTGTAGCTATTTATTGTGTCAGTGTGTAATTGTGTCAATGTTGTATATGTATCATGTTGTTGTGTAATTGTATCGATGCGGTACGTATCGTATCAGTGGGTAATCGCGTTGATGCTTTAATAATTATCATTCTGTTATTCAGGGTCAGCAGCTGTACGCATCATTGGCCTGTCTGGAGAAATCGCTCAACCCGGCGGCGCGTCACTTGCTACACGTACATTCTCGTTCGCCTCTGCTGCAGTCTCCGGGCCACACTGGTGAGCTCACTATGCCTGTCACGCTTCCTTACCATCACTTAATTACGCTAGCCCACCCGGCGGCTTGTGTGCTATACCAATATCAAGCTATATTTTTAAATTTTGGTAAATTTATGCTACAAGTGGTCTAACATACTAATCATTCTAACGTAGTGCACGCATGAAATCATATAGTGCAAGATGTGTGTTCACATGGTTATTTTATTTGTATGATAAGGATGATGGGCAGAACTACGATTTGTTTTACTGGTTTTTTCATGTTGTTCGCGGAATGGAGAAGCAAATGGAGAGAGGCCGGAGACCTTCAGCAACATCGACGAACACAGATACATCGCAAATCACATGGGATAAATCATCATGAAGGACATTTCATCCAACGACAGAGAGATTCTACGTACATTTTCATCGTAATTTGTGAGTTATGGCTGATGGTCATACAAACACATTCGTCACTGACAATTACTATTCAGACAGCTGCCATCAGCACAGCAACTTCTATCACCATAATGCAGCGCAGTGGAATGACAACGTAATCACGAAAACCGTGCTGCTGTGATCGTCATACAACATTTGGACATTGGATGTTACACGCGGCACATCGACAACGGAACAACGGAACATTGTTTCATCGTGAACAACATTTCGTCGACACCTTGAGTATGACTTTCTTCCAATGACAGAGGATTTCTACGAACATTTTCATCACGATCTGAGAGTTATGGCTGATAGTCATAATGTGGCACAATGGAAGGACAACGTAATCACGAGAACTGTGCTGATATGAATTCGTGCACCGGTATCGATATGGGTCATTCATCATACAACATTTGAACATTGGACATTATACGGGGCACATCGCAAAAGGAGCAACGGACAAGGGACATATAGTTTCACAGCAACCGAGCGGCGTACAAGCAGTGGACAAGTGGCAAGCGTCGAGGGATCAAGACAATTGTATTGTTTTACGTAAGTTAATTTTTCTTTTCATGGTTTTTGATTGCTTGACACTTGTTGTCAAGATTTTATTGTATCATTGTGGTCAGTGAGGAGAATTTATAGGCTGTGTATGCCATACGGTTTATGTCATAGTGGTCAAAGAGAATGATTTTGTACACTGTATTTCATGGTCGCGTGTATGGTTGCATATTGTGTTCTGGTGATATTGGTGAATGTGGGAAATGTGGTCAGAACCTTGTTATTGTATATATATTATATTTATATTTATATGTTATTGGCATTGATATATATTTTGTAAAAAAAAATATATTCGTACCTGAATGTTCTTCGTATATTATATTAGGACGCGTTCCCAAACACAGAGAAAACTGCGGCTGCCAGCTCAACTAATATCGGAGCTAAAATAACAAAAACACAGAAACAAAGAAAATAGACAAAAAAAAAAAAGCTAATAAATATGACAAAAACAAA
>NW_014577372.1:98909-102391 GCF_000485595.1 Priapulus caudatus
TCGAGCCGTGTTGGCGTGTGCGTTTCTCCGTTACGCGCGTGTCTGGGTAAGCTGCTGCGTGTGCGTGTGCGTGTGCGTGTGCGTGTGGTGTGCGTGTAGCGTTTTCGCGGGAGATTATTTTTAGATAAAGTTAGTTTATGACAGCGGAGCGTATGGTGTCCGGTAAGTGTTTGTTAATTTAAATTATATTTATTAATTGTATTTATTATTATGTTATATTATATTTATTTTTGTTTTCTATTCTAAATCTTAACCTCTGTTGCATATATATATACACACTCTTGTGTAATAAACCACAGTATATATGTTACAGTAACATACATGTTTGCGATCTTGTTACATGAACCATGCATGTCCATGCTGCGAATAGTTGATAATATAGAGAATGTCAGTTAACATTAGCATGACTTGAAAGTTTTTTTTTCATCGCCAAAACTCCACAATAAAAACCTTGCTGTCATTCGTGTGTCTGTTGCAGTAACTGTAGGTATTTATTGTAAACTACTACTGTGGATTATTCGTATCAATTTTTCTGATAGCTCACGCACGCACACTATGCTAAGAAATAAGGCAGGCGCAGCGCTGGCCAGTATTAAAATATAGCGGTGACCTGTTATAATATATACACTTATACACTCTTATATATGGCTTAGTTAGTGAACACAACACCGGACGATTATTATATATTATAGTCGGTAGGTGTAGATGATGGTGGTGTTTTCCAACAGTAGAGGGCGTCCATAAGCGGCAGGCCTAAATAAGCAGCACACAGAAAATAATTAAAAATACGTAAACAGTTGCTATCAACACGCAACATGCATTTTATTCATGCAAAATCACTGCACATTAACCGTACATTCTTTACTCGAAACTTTTGCAGCTCTATGATGCGAAATTCCACCATGTTTGTCGGAAAACCGATTGAAATTTCAATCCCTTCCAGGCGTCTATTCGGCATCCATCTCGCGTGTGCATTGCACATTTCTGCAATCTAATGACGAAATTTGCCACGAAAAATTCGAGAAAACCGCTCTTTTGTACGAGAAATGGGGAAGACGGAGGCCGTGGAAGATAGACATTCAATATGAATTTGCTCGTAAAAATACCTCTCTACTTTACTGCTATAGGTTCGGCAGGATTATTTGGCAGATATAGTGCGGCAGTGGCTGAGAGGTATGGAAAGCCATTCCCTACAAAAATTATTTTCAAAAATTTTAATGAATTTATAATCATAATTTATTAATTTAAATTTTTTTAAATTGATTTAAAATTGCGTATATGAAATGTTTGAAAATGATTTTGAAGGGGATGGCTTTCTATTAAGAGGGCATATAGTTTGTATTTTACACTAAGGTATCTCATTCAAGTGACGCATGACTGCTGAGCTGCGTCACTCTCCAACTTTACTGCTCCTCGTGGATATAGCTTGGAACCCCGGGCATGTCTGCAGGTATGCCAGGAATAGTGCTCCATCGCATCTGTATGAACACGGCGTACAGAATACACTATGCTTAACCCAGTGGAAAATATCGTAGCATTCTACTGAATAATGATTTAATGTTATATGGTATATCCAATTGTATTTACCTGTTAAACGAACATGATTTAAACCACAAGACATTATCATGAAACTAAAATTACCTTATATTGTCATAACGGTCGCAGAAACCTAATCCAGGATGGTTATGTGTTACAGCCCCCAACACCAAAACGTTTTATTTCTGTTCAGATTGTTGTAACATATTTGTCCTTAATGCGTTCTGCTGCCACACGTTCTGCGTATCTGTCTATCAACCATATGAGGTTTGCTTTTGTTTTAGGGGTTCGTGCCCGGCCAACTTGCTCGCTTTCCGCCGCGTTTACTGTCGTCTATTCGTGCCGTCAATCTTATCTCGCCTCATTACACACTGACTTACTGCTTCGTTAAAATGAGGAATTCTGACTGTTTAATTAACACTCGTGCGGTAATGGAAAACGCTTCGAAAACTGCCGGACGGTGCGCGAATGTGTACACTCTCTCTGGCGTGCGGGCCTTGTCTCCACGAAATGGCAAATGAGCCGCAAAACACGTGAATGGGTGAGAGTTTAGATGAGAAATGCAGTAACAACAAATTATAAACACGCCCGGCGTGTCGCGAATGCCACCCAGTCCGCCTACATACAATTCTTGCTCGCACACTCTATTGCTCGCTCGGTCGCGCCTTTTTTTTGAATGGTCCTATATTATGAGTGTATTTTGAGTAGCCATAGAGAGGCTTTCTGCGCATGCGCCTCTCCCCACCGTGATAGGACTGTCAAGAGACGGCAAATATGTCATCTGTCATGATGATGTTGGTGCGAATATAGCTGTTCAAGCTAAAATCATCTTTGAAATAGGAAGAGTTGACTTTTGCACCAAAACCTTTATTTCTATGAATTAATAGTAGATAAAAAATATGAATGAATGAAAAAGATATGAAAGAATGATATGAAAGAATGATATGAAAGAATGATAAGAAAGAAAGATATGAAAGAAAAAGAATGAAAGAATGAAAAAGATATGGTTGAATAGCGCAAATAGTGGTCATTGTGGTATTGATGATGATGATGACGACGACGACGACGACGACGACGATGAGGCCGCGGCCATTTTATACTACTACAAGACATTTACACGCCCATTTAACTTCCCGTTTCATAAACAACGCGCGATTTCTCATCATCCTCAGTAATACGAACCTTAAGAACGCTACAATTCCGTCTCTATCACACTAGAATCTATCAAAGTAGATCTCGAGGATTACGTAACAACTGAAATACGAGATCTACTTACACATTAAGTGTATACACGGCTATTTTTCGATAATGAAGTCAGGTCGAGTTATACAGCTAGGGCGTTAAAAATACGAATAGACAAAAAACGGCACTGAGGGGCACGGTTTGCACTGGAAAATCGGTCATCATGAGAATACTAGTGTCAATATATATATATATATATCAGGAGTAGATAATAGGGAATATAGATGTAAAAATAGATATAAATGGGAATATAGATTCCCTATTATCTATTCCTGATATATATATATATATATTGTCGGCAAAGGTCGGTGGTTGAATAGTGTGGTGAACATCATTACGTGGCTGTAAAATCTGGAATGTCCTAAACTTGAGCTGCTTGTGTCACTGCGCCTTAGAATGTACTAGCGTGCAAGGAACTGATGTTCCCCATACATGGTCAGGATTAGAGCACAATTCTTAAAAAAAAAAATCTGAAGGAACCCGTTGCGATAAGCGTATTAACTGTCTCGTGTTCGCCAGTGTCTGTTGATTAAATAGATTTTGTAGTATTACACGCAAGTTTTTATAGTAACAACGTTTCTATTATACAAAGATAATCGGCTACAATCACACGAGAATAATCTAAACACGTGTGTGTGTGTGTGTGTGTGTGTGTGTGTGTGTGTGTGTGTGTGCGTGTGCGTGTGCGTGTGCGTGTGCGTGTG
>NW_014577372.1:102401-108308 GCF_000485595.1 Priapulus caudatus
AATGTTTGAAAATGATTTGTGAAGGGGATGACTTTCCATTAAGAGGGCATATAGTTTGTATTTTACACTCAGGTATCTCATTCAAGTGACGCATGACTGCTGAGCTGCGTCACTCTCCAACTTTACTGCTCCTCGTGGATATAGCTTGGAACCCCGGGGCATGTCTGCAGGTATGAGGAAGTGTCCATCGCATCTGTATGAACACGGCGTACAGAATACATATGTTTAACCCAGTAAAAATATCGTAGATCTAACTGAATAAGTGATTTATAGTTATATGGTATATCCATGTATTTAACCTGTTAACGACAGTTTAACCACACGCAATTATCATGAAATTAAAAAGGTCGAGAAACCTAATCCAGAATGTATGTGTACACGCCCAACACCAAAACGTTTATTTCGTTCAGATTGTTGTAAATATTTGTCTTAATGCTTTCTGCCTGCCACACGTTCGTTCTGTCTATCAACCATATGAGTTCGTTTTGTTTTGCCAACTTTGCTCGCTTTCCCGCCGCCGTTTTACGTATCTATCTGCCCGTCAATCTATCTCGTCTCATTACACAGTGACTACTCTCGCGTAATGAGAATTTTATGTTTAATTAACACTCTCGCGTAATGGAAACACGCTTCGAGATACGTGCGCGCATGTGTAAAATCTCTCTGCGTGCGGTGTCTCCACGAATGCAAATGAACGCAAAACGTGAATGGTGAGAGTTTAGGTGAGATGAGTAAACAAATTAAACACGCGGTGTCGCGATGCACCCAGTCGCCCTACATACAATCTTCGCTCGACCACCTATTCTCGCTCGGTCGCGCCTTATGGTCCTTATTTTGAGTGTATTTTGAGTACGCATGGAGAGGTTTCTGCGCATGCGCCTCTCCCCACCGTGACAGGACTGTCAAGAGACGGCATCTGTCATCTGTCATCTGTCATCTGTCATCTGTCATCTGTCATCTGTCATCTGTCATCTGTCATCTGTCATGATGATGTTGGTGCGAATATAGTCTTTCAAGCTAAAACAATCTTGAATAGGAAGAGTTATCATTTTGCCAAAATTTATTTCTATGAATTAATAGTAGTTCATCCCATAAGAATGAAAAAGATATGGTTGAATAGCGCAAATAGTGGTCATTGTGGTATTGATTATGATGATAACGACGACGACGACGATACGACGACGACGACGAAATACGACGATGAGGCGCGCCATTTATACTAACCAAGACATTTACGACGCCATTTAACTTCCCGTTTCATTAAACAACAGCGCGATTTCCATCATACTCCCCCAGTAATACGAACCTTAAAGAACGCTACAATTCGTCTCTATCAACAGAACTATCAGTAGATTCGAGGATTACGTAAAAGCTGAAAGTACGAGATCTACTTACACATTAAGTGTATCACCGGCTATTTTGGATAATAATCCAGGTCCGAGTTATAAGTAGGCGTAAAAATACGAATAGACAAAAACGGCATGAGGGCACCGGTTGCACATGAATCGCTCATCATGAGAAACTCGGTGCAATATAATTATATATTAGTATCGGTGAGTATGAATTAAGGGATAGTAGATGTAACCAAAATAGATATAAAGGAATTAGGATTCCCTATTATTATTCCTGATATATATAATTATATATATTGTCCGGAAGATCGTGTGAATTAGTGTGGTGAACATCATACGTGGGCTGGTAAAATCTGGAATGTCCATAACTGAGCTGCTTGTGTCACTTGCGCCTGTAGAAGACTAGCGGGCAATGTAAACTGATGTCCCATACATAGTCCAGAATTAGAACACAATTCTTAAAAAAAAAAATCTGAAGGACCGTTGGATAAGCGTATGAACTGCTCGTGTCGCCAGTGCTGTGATAAATAGATTTGTACGGATTACATCGCAAGTTTTTATAGAATCTAAGTTTCTATATACAGAAGATAACTCGGACTACAATCACACGAAATAATCATAAACCGTTGTGTGTGTGGTGTGTGTCGTGTGGTGTTGTGTGTGATGTCGTGTGCGTGGCGTGATTGCGTGTGTGTGTGTGTGTGTGTTGTGTGTCGTGGTGTGGCGTGCGTGCTGTGGCGGTGCTGCGTGTGCGTTGCGCATGCGCGTGCGCGCTGCAGTGTGCGTGTGCGTGACGCGGTGCGTGGTGTGTGCTCACGCTGCGTGTGTGTGTGGCATTGCGTGCGTGGTGCGCGCGCCGTGCATGTGTGGCCTGCTTCTTCAGCGCGAGCTTAAAATGTGCGTAGTGGCGGCGAGTGTAGGATAATGTAATTGGCCAAAAGTAAAATAGAGTACTTCTTCTATGTCGCTCAGAGAAAATCGCCTTTTCTCTTCGCGCAAATATAGAAAACGCGTTACTGCTTATAGCGAAGAAACACGACCATCAACCGAGCGGTAAAACCAGACGTGCTAGATGAAATCGATTTCCACTGTTTTCACTTTCGCCAATGATCGTTCACGCCATCGTCTCAGTTAAGTGTGTAAAATCACAGTACGCATAATCTCGGACCCCTCGGAGAGGTATATATTATTAATATATATATAAACCGACCGCAGCAGAAGACGCGATCGGTGATCACCTGCCTAACGCGGCGAAAGTTGCTGACGCTCTGCCGCGATAGCTATAGCGGACGTTCCGTCGACCGCGCCGGTGGACGAGCAACGCTCGTCGATTCGCTCCCGCACACAGACAAAACAACTGCACACACCACACACACACACCACACACACAGGAGTCCCACAACCCACACACGAGCCCACCACACCCACACACACCACACACACACAGCACCCACACACACACACACTCACACACTCAACACACAACACAGCACACACAACACACATGACACAGCACACACAGACACAGCAGAACCCACATCGTCACACACACACCAATAGCAGCACACAGACACACCACGCACACACACGAAACCACACACACACACACACACGCACGTAGCACACACACACACAGCCCACAACACATGGCCACGCACGTACCTACCACACACACAACACACCACCCAGAACCACACCAGGCCAGCATCACACCCACCACACACACACACACTCACACACACACACACCACACAACACACACCGAACAACGCAACGTCCCACAACAACAACACAGCAGGCACACACACGCAAGCAGCCGAGCCATAAGACACACCACAGACAGTCCACACACAGCAACACTCACAAACACATCACAGCACACACACACACAACAGGATCACACACACACAGCATGACACTACACAGGACCGGGGAGCACTACGGCACACACACACACACACACCACCATACACACCCACACACACACAACACACCACATCAACACAACCACGCACATCCAGCACCCCAAATCCCACACACACACACACACACACACACACACACGCGCGCGCGCGCGCGCACACACACACTCGAGACCTTCCCTCGCGCTCCGCTGGCTCTCGCGGTCGTAGCCGCTGGCGCCGAGGAAACGACGAGCGTCGGAGAGGTGTGCGTGAGCCTTATCGCTCCGTACGCATCAGTTCTTCACGCGTATCCTCCTGTCGTGTCATCGTCACACTTTCGTTCGCGCACATCGCGGATGCAATCCGCCAAACGGTTGACGGAGGAGAAATCTCCTGTATATAGGCGCCAGATTGAATAAGGCGTTGGCGCGCGGTAGGCGACCCGCGATGCATACTGCGAGCGTAAATTGATGGTGGTGACACGGCGAAGGCGTTAGACGACACGAGTCGTGTACATGCAATTAAATCAACTACTAGACGCGATGAGGTGTCATTAGTCAGTGGAGCGCGCACAAACTCATGCACGCATGCTTTCGCTGTGATGTGGGTTCGTGCGTGTGTTCGTTCCTTCCTTCGCGTGTGCTCGTTCGTTCTTGTGTGCGTGCGTTGGTTCGTGTGTATGTATGCGCGTTTATCGCCATGTGCCTGGGGAGCATAGATAGCTTCAGGCATCATGCGATTTCGCCAAGACGGGTATCTTCTCCATCGCATAACCCTCGATTTCTCGAAAGCGGTAGAATTTGAAAGAATAACGTGTTTGCTGTACAATTATAATAGGCCATCGAAAGTTTATTCGATAATCTCTGTTCGCAATCTTGGCGACTGACAACGGTATGCGTTTGAGCGATTAACTACATCTTGAAAGATTGTATTCAGTAGAGGTCATTCTCTATTGAAAGTGCGAATTGTGCGAATTGTGCTATAATTTGTGCGTGGGGTGAAAAACCTTGTCTCCGTAAGACTAGTGACAACACAGACTCCCACACATTTAGCGTTTGCATTTATGTGTGTGTTACGCATTCATTCGGTAGATTCGCGACATTAGTGACAATATAGAAGGCACGCTAACAAAATGTCATGTTTTCGTTACCTAATGGTATTTTGTATCTTCTCTCTGTCTCTCTGTCTCTCTCTCTCTCTCTCTCTCTCTCTCTCTCTCTTTCTCGCGCTCTCTCTCTCTTTCCTTCTTACTCTCACGCCTAGTGTTGAGTTTTTACATTGTAGAATTATACGGTACGATTATATCAATTGAGTTTAGTTTGCGTTCGTTTTCGATTTCTATGGTTAAATATTCTAACCCGATGATGTATTGTGTGTTCTGCACTTCCGTGGTAATGTTTCTTTACATAGATATGCTCAACGCTCGTAATTTCTCTAGCTATACACAGTTCGTAAAACACGGCGGGTTTTTTTTAGCGGAGGAGTATTTTTTATTGCCGTTACTAATAGCCAGGTGATTATTCAATAGAGGTGGCTGTTAACACAGGTCGCTACACAGGCTTGATTGTATATAATGAACAAATAAGTACAAAATAGTTTTGCCATTCACCGCATTTGTCAATTAGGTCTATCTGCCATCGGTCAAATGACAAGGTAATCTAAGTTAGGTTAGCGGGTGGGCCGCGTATTATTTCTTGCTTAGTTCGACCCATGAATCAGCCATATAGGACACCATGGTTCAAATAGAGTTGTATGTCGTGTTCATATTGAATACCGTTCGTACGGGCTAATCTCACGATAAATCTACAACTCTAGCCGTATAGAATAAATTAATGCTCGTGCTTCGACTGACACAGAAATACTCATTCATCGTATCGTCCCTTTATTACTAGATCTGATACTGAATCGCAAATGCGCTGCACGGCGGATGTACGTGTGACTGAACCGGATGTAAACAGATAATAATACTACGTGAGCGAGGCATTACCCTTAAAATGTGAGATTGAACGACTTGATACGCCTCCATTATTTACTCACAATGCGAAGTCACGAAATCAGTGTGTCAGCCGGCACACTGTACCAAGCCAGAAACTCGCCCCCCTCCCCCCGTTAAAGATGCTATGATGTTATAACGGGAAATAACGTCAATGATTACTCTTTAAGAATCTATGTAGCGTATTTCGGTGTCTCATAGCTAACCGCATGCACATTTGCTTTAAGTCGCTAAGCGTAATAGACATTAATTTTCGAGCATTCATCGCTATGTATACGATGCGTTTTCCTCGTCCATGTGGCCTATATGGCATTAACGTACTAGTCCTCATGCAAGACGTTTAATTATTTAAGACGCGTTTGCCTAATTAGTAATTCCCTCCCCCCTCTCTATCTCTTTCTCTCTCTCTCTCTCTCCTCTCTCTCCTCTCTCTCCGTCTCTCTCTCTCTCCCTTCTCATCTCTGTCCCTGTTCTGTCTTGGCTCTCATTTACTCTTTCTTATCTCTCTCTCTCTCTCTCCATCTCGCTCTCCTCGCTCTCTCCTCTCTCTCTCGTCCTGCATGTCTTGCTCTCATTTCTCATTTTCTCGGATCTATTCTCTCTCTCTACTCTTCCCTCGTCTCTCTCCTCTCTCTCCTTCTCTCTCTCCCCCCCTCCG
>NW_014577372.1:109101-113687 GCF_000485595.1 Priapulus caudatus
ATACATATATATGTATGTATATGTAAATATTTTATCTAAACTTATGCACACATAATTATTCATCATTTGTTCAAACGTATTTTTTTTTAACTTTTCGGCTGCGAACATCACCAATCAGGGTTTCCACCGAAAAACAGTTATTTTAGTAATTGAGACAATCATAGTCTAATCAGCATAGTTAATTATGTTTGTTAGTTTGCTCAACTTTCTGGCCATTGTGAACGCATATTTGCATAATCGAAAGGAATAGTGGAATGCAGAAGCAAATAGCGTTTCATTGTAATTATCTGGCAAACTAAAGATGGCTGACTCATTGCGTAAAATTTATTACATGATTAACTAAAACATATCAAGAGAAGTTTAACTACTCTCTTTTGGGTAGATCGTGTAAATTCTTCAATTCTCTTAAGAAACCAATCGCATCTCAATTTCGAATATCAGTTCATTTGTTACCCGTAACCTTTTGTTACGCAACCCAACGCATGTAACGCAACAACGAAGAACAAATAGATGAAAGTGAAATAGTCATTTGATGTAATAGCATCACTCATGACGTCGTTGTACTTCCAGAAGACCAAAATCATATCAGACAAGACACAGACAGGCTTTATCATGCGATTCTATCTCGCCGGCTTAACGGTAAGTCTATACACGAATACAAGATTATACTCGAGTATACGTTACGTGTACCTATACGTAATATAGCGGAGATTCTTACTACTTCATCCATGTGTTAGCCCATCATCATTCCAGTATGATATGTCGTTTCTGAATGTATAACTGTAGGGTCTAATGTTTTTTGCTCTGGCGGGTAATGTTTGTTAATAGTTTTGCGTTGATATTCGCTCGATCGCCGATGCCCTTTTCTCGTACTCCATTTCATCGCAGCGCACACCTTATATGGTAGCGAGTAGCAGCGCCACTGACCTCATTATATGCTAATCCACGGAAACGCGGAACACCCGCCATTGTAGATTATCAAACATAGCAAACGCATCCCATTGTAAACTTAGTCTGTGTCAGTAATGTGAGCATCGTTGAAGTTTCAGCCAACCGCACAAAGGCCGTATTTGTCTTATGCATTGGCGAGTATAGGTACCAACTAAACCTTTGTGAACCTTTCCGCATAGCATGCTCTACATAACGTATAAACGTTATCGTTTTACACGACAGATACGTAAAGCTAGCGGAACCGGTTCGCAGTGAGAGGAGTATGTGTGCCTCGTGAATTATAAATTATAGGGTTTACGATTGCTAGCTGTGTCAGCGAGTAACCTTCGCAGCAAGCAGACTTTGAACTTGCAACTCACAGCTTGTGGTCATAAAATTGATTCGTTCCGCATAAAAAAAAAATCGGAATAAAACTCGTCGTCCGAACTGTAATAGTTGGTGTTGGTACCAGCGCGTTATTTTTGTAACGAGATTAAAGCTTTCATTTCAACAAATGAAACAATGAAATTCATGCCTACCATCGTTGAATATTTGGGCTAGGCTATAGATATTTAATTTAAAACTTACGGATTATACGTTTCACCTGATAACCTTAATATATATATATATATATATATTTATATATATATATGGCGCCAGATTTTTATAATCCGAGATGTAGGGCCTACTATCGATAATAGGTTGTATTAATAACACCAATCGATGTCCAAACTGTGACATCGCGTTAAAGTGACCCCATGAACGGGTACACATTCACAGAGGTCATGTAGTTACATGGAGTCAATTGAAAGGAACAGATATTGTTCCACATTTCCGATGCCGTACTTTTGAATTCTGCGTATTCCGTTCAACATTCTGGAGCCCGCTGTCAGAAACGTGAGATATTGTGAGGACATCATTAACCTCAAATGTAGGAACATGTTGGAGTGAGGTTTCTTGCAAATGACGTAACATTTTATATGCACGATAGTTACTATTTATGCTGTTTCTGACAACGTGTCCCTGTTCTAGTCTTTGTTTGGCTTACGCTGTGCGTAGCGCGTCAGCACCTGCGGCCCAGTAGGTCAGTGCCAGGTCGTGTCAGTTCTAACATTGTCTCACTTGCTGTGATTGGTAATTGTCTTCGTGACTGGTTCTTGTCGCTAAAATCTTTTCATCATTAACCCTGCGCATGTTTACAACAGACCTGTATACGGCCAATGTCACTTTAGTGATGAGATTACATGCTGTGTTCTATAGGGGCTAAGTTTGTTTTACCCAATACTGGTTGGGTAAAACAAAAATAAACATAAATGCAATGCTAACGGACGCGAAAGAAATGAAAAAAATATTTTCAATTATTATAGTATAGTCAGGCTACTACTATAATACTATAGCTGTTTAGCATCGTATAACATACTATCGCAGTGCAGTCAGTCTAGATTATAGAATCTATCATCACACTAGGTAGACACACCGATCGTGCTATCGCGTCAGCTTACAGCTGAAACAGCATCGTACATCCACGCATACGCGCATGTGCGCTCGTAGGTGTGCGCGCGCGTGTTTGCATCATAGAAATAGAATAGAAGATCTTTTCTATTCTATTCTATTCTATTCTATTTCTATGGTTTGCATACGCGCATGTGCGCTCGTAGGTGCGCGCGCGCGTGGGTGCATACGCGCGTGTGCGCTTGTAGGTGTGTGCGTGCGTGCTCGCATACGCACATGTGCGCGCTCACAGGCGTGCGCGCGTGTGCGTGCGGTAGGGCCTAAACTCTAGCCATCGTCAACGTCTATTATTAAAATTAATAATATTATCTAATACTGTATATTATATAATATAATATATAATATATAATATATAATATATATATTATATTATAATTATATTATAATTATAATATAATATATAATATGATATAATTTATTATATATCGGTGTCCGTCGTTTGCAGGTCTTGGCCGTAGCTGCACTCACCGCAGCCGTAGACCTCGACGAGAACACTGGCTTCATCAACGACTTCGGCGGAGGCACGGGCGGCGGCGGCTTCCAACTACTGCAGTCTCGTCCTGAACAGCGCGGCGTCCGCAACTTTGGCGGTGTGACGACGGGAGATGGAGTGCGTATCGGTCAGCAGCAGCCATTCGCTGGCGGTCCGCCGTTCGTCGGAGGTCAACCTCAACAGTTCGAAGGTCAACAGTTCGGCGGAGGTCAACCTCAACAGTTCGAAGGTCAACAGTTCGGCGGAGGCCAACCTCAACAGCTCGATGGTCAACAGTTCGGCGGCGGAGTTCAACCTCGGCAGCTCGATGGTCAACAGTTCGGCGGCGGAGGTCAACCTCGGCAGTTCGAAGGTCAACAGTTCGGCGGAGGTCAACCTCAACAGCTCGATGGTCAACAGTTCGGCGGCGGAGGTCAACCTCGGCAGTTCGAAGGTCAACAGTTCGGCGGAGGTCAACCTCAACAGCTCGATGGTCAACAGTTCGGCGGCGTAGGTCAACCTCGGCAGTTCGAAGGTCAACAGTTCGGCGGAGGTCAGCAGCAGCAGCTGGGCAGCGACCAGCAGCTGACCGGACAGGCACAGCCGTTCAACGTCCAGCCGCAGCAGTTCGAGAGACAACAGACGTTCGTCGGCGAACCTCAGCAGATCAGCACGCAGTTCGGCGGTCAGCAATTCGGCGGTCAACAACAGCAGCAGCAGCAGGCTATCGCCGGTCAGCCGCAGTTCGCTGGACAGTCGGACCAGGTCTCGCAAATCGTGCCAAACTTCGGCGGTCAGCCGCAGCAGTTCGGAGCGCAGCCGCAGCAGTTCTTCGGACAACAATTGGTCGGAGGAAGCCAGACGCAGCAAGGCGAAGCACAGCAGCCGACACCGGGCGAGCAATTCGGAGCAGCCCAGCCTCGCATCCTCGGTGCCAGCCAGCCGCAGACGTTCCCGTCGCAGTTCGGCGGAATAGGAATCGGCATTCGCAATCCGAACGAGGGCAGCACCGGCGGCAGCATCGGCATCGGCGTGAGAGAGCCCAACGCAGCGGAAACGGACGCACAGACGGATGCTGGGCAGGATGCCCCCGGCGATTTCAATCCGTTCGGTCGGCAGAAGATCGGCGGAGGATTCCGGATCAGCGGCGAAGAGCCGCAGTCATTCCGACTCGATCTCGGAACCGGACCGGGACAGTCCCAACGCGGATCGACCGGCAGCGGATTCGTGACGTCGACAAACCGACAGACGGACGTCGGTTTCTCCGGCGCGCGCGCCTTCAACCCATACAAGCCTACACAGAAGACGTCGCCACGCGGACCCGCGCCCTTCAACCCCTACCTGCCGACGCGACGCGACGACGACGACGCCATCCCATCGCCACCCGAGCCGCGTCCATTCAGGAAGCCCGGCCAGGTGTTCAATCCGTACGATGACAGCACGGAGGAGGTGGAGGAAGAGACCGAGGAGGAGGTGGATGATAGGAACACGCCGCAGCACATCGGAGCAGATGCTTCGCTCGGAGACATTCGTCCCATCGATTTGTCGGCCGTGGAACGCAACCCGGCGCTTTTCCCGATGACTGAGCCCGCCAACGACGTGATAGGTGCGTACATGCACGCACGCGCACGCACGCACACGCACACACACACACACGCACACACACACACAC
>NW_014577372.1:113697-122288 GCF_000485595.1 Priapulus caudatus
CCAGATTTTTATAATCCGAGATGTAGGGCCTACTATCGATAATAGGTTGTATTAATAACACCAATCGATGTCCAAACTGTGACATCGCGTTAGAGTGACCCCATGAACGGGTACACATCCACAGAGGTCATGTAGTTACATTGAGTCAATTATCAAGGTGAAAGGAACAGATATTGCTCCACATTTCCGATGCCGTACTTTTGAATTCTGCGTATTCCGTTCAACATTCTGGAGCCCGTTGTCAGAAACGTGAGATATTGTGAGGACATCATTAACCTCAAATGTAGGAACATGTTGAAGTGAGGTGTCTTGCAAATGACGTAACATTTTATATGCACGATAGTTACTATTTATGCTGTTTCTGACAACGTGTCCGTGTTCTAGTCTTTGTTTGGCTTACGCTGTGCGTAGCGCGTCAGCACCTGCGGCCCAGTAGGTCAGTGCCAGGTCGTGTCAGTTCTAACATTGTCTCACTTGCTGTGATTGGTAATTGTCTTCGTGACTGGTTCTTGTCGCTAAAATCTTTTCATCATTAACCCTGCGCATGTTTACAACAGACCTGTATACGGCCAATGTCACTTTAGTGATGAGATTACATGCTGTGTTCTATAGGGGCTAAGTTTGTTTTACCCAATACTGGTTGGGTAAAACAAAAATAAACATAAATGCAATGCTAACGGACGCGAAAGAAATGAAAAAAATATTTTCAATTATTATAGTATAGTCAGGCTACTAGTATAATACTCTAGCTGTTTAGCATCGTATAACATACTATCGCAGTGCAGTCAGTCTAGATTATAGAATCTATCATCACACTAGTAGGTAGTAGGTACTATAGGTAGACACACCGATCGTGCTATCGCGTCAGCTTACAGCTGAAACAGCATCGTACATCCACGCATACGCGCATGTGCGCTCGTAGGTGTGCGCGCGCGTGTTTGCATCATAGAAATAGAATAGAAGATCTTTTCTATTCTATTCTATTCTATTCTATTTCTATGGTTTGCATACGCGCATGTGCGCTCGTAGGTGCGCGCGCGCGTGTTTGCATACGCGCGTGTGCGCTTGTAGGTGTGTGCGTGCGTGCTCGCATACGCACATGTGCGCGCTCACAGGCGTGCGCGCGTGTGCGTGCGGTAGGGCCTAAACTCTAGCCATCGTCAAGGTCTATTATTAAAATTAATAATATTATCTAATACTGTATATTATATAATATAATATATAATATGATATAATTTATTATATATCGGTGTCCGTCGTTTGCAGGTCTTGGCCGTAGCTGCACTCACCGCAGCCGTAGACCTCGACGAGAACACTGGCTTCATCAACGACTTCGGCGGAGGCACGGGCGGCGGCGGCTTCCAACTACTGCAGTCTCGTCCTGAACAGCGCGGCGTCCGCAACTTTGGCGGTGTGGCGACGGGAGATGGAGTGCGTATCGGTCAGCAGCAGCCATTCGCTGGCGGTCCGCCGTTCGTCGGAGGTCAACCTCAACAGTTCGAAGGTCAACAGTTCGGCGGAGGTCAACCTCAACAGTTCGAAGGTCAACAGTTCGGCGGAGGCCAACCTCAACAGCTCGATGGTCAACAGTTCGGCGGCGGAGTTCAACCTCGGCAGCTCGATGGTCAACAGTTCGGCGGCGGAGGTCAACCTCGGCAGTTCGAAGGTCAACAGTTCGGCGGAGGTCAGCAGCAGCAGCTGGGCAGCGACCAGCAGCTGACCGGACAGGCACAGCCGTTCAACGTCCAGCCGCAGCAGTTCGAGAGACAACAGACGTTCGTCGGCGAACCTCAGCAGATCAGCACGCAGTTCGGCGGTCAGCAATTCGGCGGTCAACAACAGCAGCAGCAGCAGGCTATCGCCGGTCAGCCGCAGTTCGCTGGACAGTCGGACCAGGTCTCGCAAATCGTGCCAAACTTCGGCGGTCAGCCGCAGCAGTTCGGAGCGCAGCCGCAGCAGTTCTTCGGACAACAATTGGTCGGAGGAAGCCAGACGCAGCAAGGCGAAGCACAGCAGCCGACACCTGGCGAGCAATTCGGAGCAGCCCAGCCTCGCATCCTCGGTGCCAGCCAGCCGCAGACGTTCCCGTCGCAGTTCGGCGGAATAGGAATCGGCATTCGCAATCCGAACGAGGGCAGCACCGGCGGCATCATCGGCATCGGCGTGAGAGAGCCCAACGCAGCGGAAACGGACGCACAGACGGATGCTGGGCAGGATGCCCCCGGCGATTTCAATCCGTTCGGTCGGCAGAAGATCGGCGGAGGATTCCGGATCAGCGGCGAAGAGCCGCAGTCATTCCGACTCGATCTCGGAACCGGACCGGGACAGTCCCAACGCGGATCGACCGGCAGCGGATTCGTGACGTCGACAAACCGACAGACGGATGTCGGTTTCTCCGGTGCGCGCGCCTTCAACCCATACAAGCCTACACAGAAGACGTCGCCACGCGGACCCGCGCCCTTCAACCCCTACCTGCCGACGCGACGCGACGACGACGACGCCATCCCATCGCCACCCGAGCCGCGTCCATTCAGGAAGCCCGGCCAGGTGTTCAATCCGTACGATGACAGCACGGAGGAGGTGGAGGAAGAGACCGAGGAGGAGGTGGATGATAGGAACACGCCGCAGCACATCGGAGCAGATGCTTCGCTCGGAGACATTCGTCCCATCGATTTGTCGGCCGTGGAACGCAACCCGGCGCTTTTCCCGATGACTGAGCCCGCCAACGACGTGATAGGTGCGTACATGCACGCACGCGCACGCACGCACACGCACACACACACACACGCACACACACACACACGCGCGCGCGCAGACACGCACGCACTCTCACAATGGGAGCGGCGTTCGCTGTTACAGTGACAATGTCTGCGGGCGCGAGCGAGGGCCCCTTCCGCGTTCAGCGCATACTCCCCAATCACGCACCGCGGCAGCGCGCGTAGATGTGTGTCAGACGGATCAGGAGATATAGGCGTATGTAGTTCAGTGAGCGCAGTGCGGGTCGCTTCCTTGTGCGAGCGGGGAAACACGAGCGCGATCGGCTAGTTACGTCAGGCACGATGCGCTTCTCGAAAATTATTATCCTTCCATGAGAGTCTTCTCGTCAGACCAGCCTCCCAGCCGGCGTTAGAACTAGAATAGAGATATGCGTAGAAAGCTACTTAGGGTAGTGCAGATATTACTTCGTGTAGATATCCCAAGGTTATAGTAACATACATAGACTGGTGAATAGATTTATGGATAGATGGGTGGATGGATGGATGAATGGATGGATGGATGGATGGATGAATGGATGGATGGATGGATGGATGGATGGAGTGGATGATGATGGATGGATGGAGGATGGTTGGATGATGGATGATGTAATGGATAGATGGATAGAATGGATGGATGGATGGATAGATGATGAATGAACAATGAATAAATAGAATAAATAAATAAATGAAGGATGATTGATGAATGGATGACTGGTTTGATGGAATCAAGCAGTGAAACCCTATTTCTAAAGCCAGTTCACAATCGGCAGTATCATCACGTCGTGTGTTAATTTCTAAGAGATTTGCCACCCGCCGCAACAAAATATCTTTTGGCACGTCACAGGGCGCGACGCTACGACACAAGAGTTAAAACCTGTCCTCACCGCGTCAGCCGCCCTGTGCGTAGCAGTTCCAAACAGCAACTGCGGAAGAATAGACGTATAGAAGCTAGTCCCAGATTTTAGTCGTTTTGCAATAGATTTGCCAATTACTAATGTAAGCATGTATATCTATTCAACTTGGATAATTGTCAAAACTGGGCAAGTATACATAATACGCGCGGGCACTACTCCAGTTTAAAAGATTCGTACGTCAAACTGTAGCATGACCTTAACATCGACGCCTTGCTTTACAGCTAGAAGAAGCGCTCTGGAAGACTCATTTATTAAACTAGTAACTCAGCGACTGCTGTCTGTAGCCTTTCGTGTCGAAATCCTACAACACTGCGCTAAATAGTGCAGTCATACTTCCTGATTACATTAATGTGGATAGGTTGTCGACCCAACGGCGAAATTCGCTTCTGCAGAATTCTAGTATACTCGCGTGATTACGACAGCTGCGAGAGTCTATGTAATGAAACAAAGTCCATTTAATTATTTATTTAGATTATCTCTGTGGAGTGCGACATGAGAGGGAACAGATAGGCGCGGTGACCTTGGACGTTCGAGGGCGAGACTTTGACGGCATCCTGTCACACGAAGAGGTTTCTTCAGATGACGGAATGGCCGCCACAAGCGGACGCCAAGCAGTCTCGATTCCAGAGGTTTCGAGCATTTCGCTGACAAGTGTCGGCATCAGGCAGAATCATGTATGTGAGTCATCCACGTGGCGTGGATATGCGCAACATGCTCCCAATGACGAAGGCCGATGATAACTAAATATATTGAGATATAATATACTGCGCAGGCTCCGTGCGACACCAATGTTTTAAACTGATTCCCTAGCATAGCCACCGCAAACCCAGCAAATTGTTATTACTTATTTACATAAAATAATGGCAAAAAATGCATGAATTTCAAATATTCTCTGATAATTTGGCTAGCAAATATATAAGAGATTGTTAAGAGATTTTTTTTAGAGATTTTATAGAAGAACATAGTTTATAGTTCATAGAAATACTTTTGTCACCAGCGTTGTCGCGGTAACTTTGTCATGAGCGCGTGTAGGCATGAACTTTTGTCATGAGCGATGTAGGCTTGGTAACTTGTTGTCAGCCAGCGTAGGCAGGTAACTTTGTCCATGGAGGCGTCGTTAGGCTTGGTAATTGTCGGTCTACTTGCACGACGGACAATGTTTGGCGGCCGTCTTCCTTTGCCAACACCGGTTGTCGTCTATTGAATGATGGCTGGAGTGGGGAGTCCTGAAATGTGGGACAAGGCATAGTCCGAGCTCACGTGCGACTTTCGGCGGACAGAGGCTAACACGTGGACTACGGCGCGCCAAGGTCCGGAGTGATGCTGCTAAGTGATGGAAGCAAACCAAGAGTCGGGCAAGAGTTAAACAAAGTAATCAAACCACAGTTTAGAGTACGCTTCTCCCCCCCTCCCCAAGTTCCCGGTGAGTGCCGCTAAGTAGGAGGCGAAACTCAAGAGTCGGGCAAAGTTAAAGCAATGACAATCGTTCACATTTGAGTACTAGCGCCTTGATACTGATTACGGTTGATTTTTTACGCGTGAAATACGATTTGATTAATAAACCTGGCATGATTTTTTGAATGAATCACGCCGAACGGCCTTAAGCAACCACGCCGATCAATACTCTGGATCTGATTGTAAAGGTGATTCACCTTGCAGCAATCTGGATACGGCCAAGGAATGTCGCTGGACTGATGGCGATGCATCTTGCGCGCACTGAAGGTTGTTCCAGTGAGACGAACCCAATGCCGTCCTAGGCACTAAGCGCTGCTCTTCTTGCGACATTGCAACGACCAGTAAATCTACATCCAAGGAGGCAGTAAGTATAGTAGCAGCAGTTAAGCGCGACACACATACGCAGCAGCACACCAGCAGTCACCGCGACGCAAAAGAATCAATTCCCACATATTTATCGATAAGTCGAGTTAGGAGCCGGGTAGTAATTGCATTACTGGTACCTGATCGCATCCCTTCACTATCAATAAACATGTGGACTGTTTTACCGTCTTTAACAGTGGGACCTCTGTTATTTTTCAAACGAGCCTTTAACTCGCGAGCAACGCTAAACTTAACATGACAATTGCAAACATGTGGAGCTACACATAGAGATAGATTAAAACTCGCTGATTTGCAACTAAAATTAAAACTAATAATAAGACAACTTATCAGACAACTAATGATAACAACTTATGCCGATTCAAGTTAATCAGATAACACCCGAAAAGTGAAAAATTATCATACAATCTAATGATAACAACTTATTGCATACAAGCAGAGATAAACAACTTTCATTCAGCTAATATAACAACTTATCATACAAGCTATATGAATAACAACTTATGCATTCAATCTCCATGAAAAACTTATCAATACAAGCTAAATGATCACAACTATCATGTCAAGCTAATGAGAACAACTATCATACAAGCAGATGATAGACAACTTATCTTCATCTAATAGATCACGAGACTTGATCATATCAATCTAATGATAACAACTATGCGATACAAGCTAATGCTAACGCCTGATTATGCCGTGTAACGTTTAGCACGGACTCGCGCCTCTTAACCAGCGGGTACGTCGTTGTCCTAGCGGGACGTGGGGACCTGTGCGAACCGCGGAACGCTGCGCAAACAAATACACCGAACCAAATCACCCGTTGATTCCCCTGAACGCCACGCTACCGGCGTCACACCTGCTTACCCATGAATTTAACCGCGGTTGAATTGTTTTACCCCGTTAAACTTATGTGGAACAAGCCCTGAACTTCGGTAAAACGGCAATTAATTTAAGCCGCGTAGACGACAATTTATCCGCGGTTAAATTATGTATAACACGACCTCGGATTGGGTAAAAAGGCAATAATTTACCGGCAGTTGAATTATTTAAACCGCGGTAAAAAATTATTATTTCTGAGTACGAGTCATTCGCATATTCTCGCGAGTGCAGATGAAAGTCGACATCTTCGTATCGCGACTGCTACGTCCAACGACGGCAATGGACATGAGCTACATGATCTTGGTTGTGATTCAATGCTGCCCTGACGCATCGTAAGGATTATGCTGAAAGCAGCAGCACAGCAAGGAGAGGTGGCCGGAGGACACGCTCGTCTACGCGCATTTCAAGCTTCAAAGTTCGCCCGACGTCGGCCACGTTCTTCGAAGTGCCAGTGCCGACTGTTGCAAGGGAGAAATTGCTTCCAGGTACGGGGCTGCTGATCAGAGCAATGCATGTTTTCCTTCTTCCTGTATGCGCGCGTAAGACGTGATAGGCTTCCGCTTCACGCGTGAGTGGAAGGGTTTCACGTCGTGATGGGAGGGTTTTACGCGTGGAGTGGAGGGTTTCACGCGTGAGTGGAGGGCTATCACGCCGTGTAGTGGGAGGGTTTCACGCGTGGAGTGGGAAGGTCTAACGCGTGAGTGCGAGGGTTCATGCTGAGTGGGAAGGCTTCACGCGTGGAGTGGAAGGTTTTCACGCGTGAGTGGGCGGGTTTCAAGGGCGTGAGAGGAGGTGTACGCGTGAGTGGGGGTTCACCGTGAGTGGGAGGGTTTCACGCGTGATGTGGGAGGAGTTTGCACGCCGTGAGTGGGAGGGTTTTCACGCCGTGAAAGTGGGAGGTGTTCACGCGTGAGTGGGAGGGATCACGGCGTGATGGGAGGGTTCATGGCGTGAAAAGAGAGCTTAAAGCGCGTGACATGAGAGGTCTTCTACGGAGTTTCTCGATGGCGTAATAACGTGTAGCGTTCAGGCCTAGTCCACAGGTTACATATTATAGTGTCGTATGTTAATAGAGAATGACCTGACTGGGTAACCCAATCACCGTTCAAGTAAACAGTGAAACATTTTTTTTAGTTGCTCAGTAAATCTTCCATTCTGACCAAATTGTTGATTAAACTAACAAAGTAAGCCGAAAAACATAAGCCTTAAAAACAAAGTTAAAAGTATACGGAGAAATACCTCACGGCACCAAGAGTATTGAAATTGATAATAGTTTATTAGACAAGATTATACTAGCGATTTAAGAAGTATTATTCAGAGGTACTAAAACAGCATACGGCGGCGTGTGTTTTATCGTGCATCATGCGTACGCCCTACAGCCGCAGTGGCGAAGGCAGAAAGAAGAGCGAGGCGGTCGATGCAAGCAATCGAACACTAAGATGCGGGAGACAACCCGCATCTTCCAGTCGTTGAACATTAGACTCGGCGAGATGGAGAAGAATCAGGTTAGTGTTGTAGACTAATTAAACACGTTCGCAATGTACACTACGTGCACGTCAATGCTAAACTTGGCACTCAATGCAATCAATCAATAAGTTCTACTTTCAAATTTTGTTTGTATAAGAACACCGACTTGCTTCTCACTGTGCAAGAATATATAAATATATATATATAATATATTCACTGCATTAGCATAAAAACAAATTCATATTATTGTAGAATATAGTGTCATATATTCGAAATATGTATAATACATGCATCATATTCTATGTTTGCACAATGGTGTTCGTGCTATACAACCTTGTAGCGAAGTACAATAATAATTAAATAAATAAAACATAAGTAAATGAATAAAACTAAATATACTATAAGATTTTACTATCAATACTTATTTTCTATCGCGCAGAGCAGCGACTTGTGCTCGTCTCGGCAATCATATAATATCAGCATCTACTATGTAAGAACTTTCTTGTTTGGCTTGCTCTCGTTGCAGCATTCGAGCTAGGTTCGCGCAGGCGACTGTGCCTGGACAGAAGTCGCGTGTGCGTGTTCCAAGACTGGAATTCGCCATCGGCATGGCGTCCTATGTCTCGCGTCCCCGGTCGCGTCCGCCATTGCGTTCCTACTTGCAGGACAGACGAGAACTCTGAGGCTCCCACCATAAGCTTGGCCTTCGACGGCAAAGCAAGGCCGTAAACTTGAT
>NW_014577372.1:122313-123617 GCF_000485595.1 Priapulus caudatus
AGCAGGAAACCCCTTTTCTTAAACCAGTTACAATGGCAGTATTCATTCATCGTTGTAATTCTAAGAGATTTCCAGCGCCGCAACAAATATCTTTTGGCACGTTCACGCGCGCGCGCACACACAATGTTGTTAAAACCTGTCTCACCGCGTAAGCCGCCCTTGCGTAGCATTCTAATACAGCAACGCGGAAGAATATACGTATAGAACTAGTCCCAGATTTCTAGTTGTTTTTGCAATAGATTTGCAATTAAGCTAATGTAAGCAATGTATAGCTATTCAACTTTGATAATTGTCAATATGGGCAGTATACATAATAGCCGCAATACCCAGTTTTAAAAGATTCGTAACGTCAACTGTAGCAGTGACCTTAACACGACCTTGCCTGTTACACGTAAAGAAGCACTCTGGAAACTATTTATTAAATAGTAACTCAGCACTGTGTCTGTACCTTTCGGGTCGAAATCTTACAACATGCGCAAATCAGTCAGTCAATACTTCCTGATTAAATTAATTGATTCAGGTTTGACCCAACGCGAAATTTCGCTTCCCTGCAGAATTCTATTATACTACCGATTACGACAGCTTGCGAGAGTCCCTGTAAATGAAACAGAGTCATTTAATTATTTATTTTAGATATCTCTGTGGAGTGCGACATGGAGAGGAACAGAATGGCCGTGACCTTGACGTTCGAGCGAGACTTTGACGGCATCCTGTACACGAAGGGTTTCTTCAAGATTGACGAATGCCGCCACACGGCGCCACCGTCTCGATTCCAGAGGTTCGACATTTCGCTGGACAAGTGTGGCATGCAGCAGAAATCATCGGTAAGTGATCATCACGTGGCGTGGATATCGCAACATCTTCCCAATGACGAAGGCCGATGATAACTAATATATGATATGATATATACTCGCAGCTTCGTGGCGACACAAATGTTTTAAACTGATTCTAGCATTAGCTCACCGCAAACCCCAGCAAATTGTTATTACTATTTACATAAAATAATGGCAATAAAATGTATGAATTTCGAAATTATTCTCTGAAATTTTGCTAGCAAATATATATAGAGATTTTAAGAGATTTTTTTTAGAGATTTTTATAGAGATAATAGTTTATAGTTTCATAGAATAACTTTTGTCACCAGCGGGTAGGCTGGTTACTTTTGTCACCAGCGTGTAGGCAGGTAACTTTTGTCATGAGCGTGTAGGCTGGTAACTTTTGTCACCAGCGTGTAGGCTGGTAACTTTTGTCATGAGCGTGTAGGCTGGTAACTTTTGTCATGAGCGTGTAGGCTGGTAACTTTT
>NW_014577372.1:124512-135723 GCF_000485595.1 Priapulus caudatus
AATGATAACAACTAATAATTAAAACTAATAATAACAACTTATCATACAAGCTAATGATAACAACTTATCATTCAAGCTAATGATAACAACTTATCATACAATCTAATGATAACAACTTATCATACAAGCTAATGATAACAACTTATCATTCAAGCTAATGATAACAACTTATCATACAAGCTAATGATAACAACTTATCATACAAGCTAATGATAACAACTTATCATTCAATCTAATGATAACAACTTATCATACAAGCTAATGATAACAACTTATCATTCAAGCTAATGATAACAACTTATCATACAAGCTAATGATAACAACTTATCATTCAATCTAATGATAACAACTTATCATACAATCTAATGATAACAACTTATCATACAAGCTAATGCTACGCCTGATTATGCCGTTGTACGTTTAGCACGGACTCGCGCCTCTTAACCAGCGGGTACGCGTTGTCTACGGGACGGGACTGCGAACCGCGAACCTGCGCAAACAAATACACCACCAAATCACCGGTGATCCCCGAACGCACGCTACCGCTTCAAACCTCTTACCCATAATTTAACCGCGGTTGAATTGTTTTTACCGCGGTTAAATTATGTGTAACAAGGCCTCTGATTGGATAAAACGGCAATAATTTAACCGTGGTCATGACAATTTATCCGCGGTTAAATTATGTATAACACGACCTCTGATTGGGTAAAAGGGCAATAATTTAACCGCAGTTGAATTATTTCTACCGCGGTAAAAAATTATTATTTCTGAGTACGATGTTCATCCATATTCGTACGATTGCAGATGAATTCGACATCTTCGTATCCGACTGCTACGCACACGACGGCATGGACATGAGCTACATTGATCTGCTCGATTCCAATGGCTGCCCGACGCATCGTAAGATTATCGGAAAGCAGCAGCACAGCAAGGAGATGGTGGCCGGAGACACGCTCGTCTACGCGCATTTCAAGGCTTTCAAGTTCCCCGACGTCGGCAACGTGTTCTTCGAGTGCCAGTGCCGACTGTGCATGGAGAATTGCTTCCAGGTACGGGGTGGCTGCTGTCAGAGCATGCAATGTTGTCCTTCTTCTGTATGCGCGCGTAAGACGTGATAGCTCGCTTCACGCGTGAGTGGAAGGGTTTTACGCGTGAGTGGGGGGGTTTCACGCATGAGTGGGAGGGTTTCACGCGTGAGTGGGAGGGTTTCACGCGTGAGTGGGAGGGTTTCATGCGTGAGTGGGAGAGTTTCACGCGTGAGTGGGAGGGTTTGACGCGTGAGTGGGAGGGTTTGACGCGTGAGTGGGAGGGTTTCACGCGTGAGTGGGAGGGTTTCACGCGTGAGTGGGAGGGTTAGTCACCGTGAGTGAGAGGGTTATCGACGCTTTGGCGTGGCAGTGGGAGTGGGTTTCACGCGGTGAGTGGGCGAGCGGTTTCATCGCTGTGAGCTGGGATGGGTTTGAAGCGGTAAGTAGGCGAGGTTTCCGCATCCGAGTGATTGATTGGCGATGTGGGATTTCACGCCTCTCGCGTTGAGTTGGCGAGGCGCTTCACTGCGCTAGTGAGTGGGAGGGTTTCACGCGTGAGTGGGAGGGTTTCACGCGTGAGTGGGAGGGTTTCATGCGTGAATAAGAGAGCTTCACGCGTGAATGAGAGGTCTTTACGAGTTGTTTCTCGTATGCGGTATACGTGTACGTTCAGGCGCTAGTAACAGGTGGTAATATTATAGTGTCAGTGTTAATTAGAGAAGGGACCTGACTGGGTAACCCCAATCTCAGTTCAAGTAAACATGAAACCATTTTTTTTTAGTTCTCAGTAAATTTTCCCATTTCTGACTCAAATTTGTTGATTAAACTACAAAGTAAGCCGAAAAACATAAGGCATTAAAAAAAATAAAGTTAAAAGTAATAAGAGAAACACTTCACCGGCACCAGAGTGAATTTGAAATTGTATAATAGTTGTATTATACAAGGATTATACTAGGATTTATAGAAGTAGTATAGAGGTATTAAACAACATACCGCGTGTGTTTATCGGCGCTCATCGTTACGCTCTTACAGCCGCAGTGCGGAAGCAGAAAGAAGAGAGAGGCGGTCGATGCAAGCAACGAACCTAAGATGCTGGGAGAAACCCGCATCTTCCAGTCGTTGAACATTAGACTTCCCGAGGATGGAGAAGAATCAGGTTAGTGTTGTAGCATCTAATTAAAACACGTTCTGCAATGTACATACGTGCACGTCAATGCTAACTTGCACTCAATTCAATTCAATCAATCAATTCTATCTTTTCAATTTTGTTGTACACAGACTTTGCCTTCTCACTGTGGCAAGAATATATATAATATATATATATATATATTCACTCATTAGCATAAAAACAATATTCATATTATTGTAGAATTATAGTGTCATATATTCGTAATATGTATAAATACATAACATCATATTTCTATGTTTTGAACCAATTGGTGTTCGTGTCTATACACATTGTAGCGAGAGTAAATAATTAATTAAATAAATAAATACATAAGTAAATGAATAAATAAATATACCTATAGAGATATTTACTTATTCAATACTTATTTTTCTACCGCCGCAGAGCAGCGACTTGTGCCTCGTCTCGGTATCAATATAATATCACATCTTAATTAAAACCTTTCTTGCTTGCTGCTCTCGTTGCAGAATTCGAGGCTAGGTTCGCGCAGGCGACTGTGCCTGACAACGGCGTGTGCGTGTCCAAGACTGGCTTCGCTATCGGCATGGCGTTCCTAGTCGTCGTCGTCATCGTCGGCGCCGCCATTGCTGTTCTCTACTTCAAGGACAGGCGAGAACTCGTGGAGGTCTTCCACCATAACTTGGCCTTCTACGGCAACAAGGCGTAAACACCCCCCTCCCCCTCATATCTCTCCCCCTCTTTCGTTCTCCCTCATATCTCTTCACTCTCTCTCTCTCTCACTCTCTGTATCGTCGCTATAGATTGTGAATCAGTAAGCGACCCATCATCCATCATGCGACTATATCGTAGTTACTATCACCACCAGTCCACACGTAGAATATAGATTCCTAATCCCTGACGGCATCATTGTGCACCGTCCTCATTTCACGGGATTGGCACGAGGGGGCGACACTAATCGATTCAGGATATATGAATAAGTAACTCCGTAGTGGCGACGACAAACCACGTCGATACGGCCGTAACATATGTCCTTGCAGGTAACGCGTATGTATGTGTATAGGCTTAAAGCTATCTGGGCGATGTGGGTCGGCTATCTGGATCACGATATTTCGTTACCAACGGCGCGGGCCAGGCCACTGCAGTTGCATGGCGCTGCAACATCACTAGAGTAGAAATGTACGAAAAGCGCGTTGAGTTTCTACCGCGCCTACACCGTCAATTTAAAACCTCAAAATAGTATTACACTAGTGATAAGAAAACTGGTGTTTGTGCGATGTGCTACATGTACCCGTGCCAGAGCCAAACTAGTATTACAATATAGGTCACAATAGAAGTTAAACGATTTAGTATTAAACTTAACACAGACCACACGGTGACGTTATAACCCTGTATATAATATATGAGATTAAAATATATAACCTTTTATTGACGGTTATTTGCGCAATGTTAAAATGGCCTACGATCCATTAAAAGTTTCATTCATAATTTCACCGAAGAGGTCAGACGCCCCATAACTCATACACTGAAGTCTGTATTTCGCACAATCACGATCATCATTTTGTCAAAATTGTTGTTTTGTTATAGCTAGAGCGACCGGTTTGGTTGCATCACGACTTTTATAGTGAGCATGTCCATCTGTGGAGTCAGCGCACCTGGCTGTGGTGTGTACTGTCGACGTCAGTGTATACTGACCGCTCAAATGTGATGGATTTACCCATTGCAAACCAAATCATGGCCCACCTGTATATATAGATAGATATATCATTCTGTACATGTATGATCAAAATAAAAGCGTCATCTATACATCGACTGATAGGTCAACAGATGTTTTGTCAGTACTTTTTCCAGCGAGTTCGATACATTTGAGCAACGTACGTGAATAAGGACGAGTATGAATACCTTTTAAACGCCGAAAAAAAACTGAAAATCGGTCAGAATGTCTGAACTGAAATTCGGACTCTTGATACTTCATGCATTCAAATGCATAAGAAAAAATACCCATGAACGACTATTCTATGATTGGTAGTCTGTTATAGATAGATCAGCAAGTTGTTCTGGGACTCACCGTCGACGCCCGCACGCACGCACACCCACACGCACGCACGCACACTCACACGCATACACGCACACCCACACGCACGCACGCCCACCCACACGCACGCACGTCCGTCCGTCCGCACACACGCACACCCACACGCGCGCCCGCACACCGGCCCACACATTTGTGCCACAAAGTTCGATAGATGTCTTGAATATTCTTAGTAGAGCACAGGTGTACATTTCAAAATAATATTCCCCCATCCAAAACACAACAAAAACATTTCGATCATTTTGATTCCGTCCTAAAGAGACACTTTATTACACCTAAAAGTTCACTCAACCTTTTCGATATAACGTTTCAAGTCTAAAAATAATGTCAAGAGGTACAAAACGGTTTCCTTATTGAACTCCTACAGGGTATTTTTTGTTGCTAGGACATAATTGCATGAAATCAACATATCAACTAAAACAATGAAACTTTAAAGGGTGGTTTGACCTTTTCAAATTCTCCTTTCAACTCCCCCACTGATGTAGCACTTCTGTTAATGCAGCTAAGGCTAGTTCGCACTCATTGAGCAACACATAGCACTCTGACAGCACCTTCTGCACATGAGCCTTGTACACGCAGTGTACATTTCGAAAAAAATTACTCGCTCGCGCGAAAACCTCGTTTCCCCATTCTGCGTAGCTTGCGTAACGATCCTTGCTGCATATTACACACGAACTCCTGCTTCACTGAGTGCGATGATCTGGTCAACGCTCTTGACTTCCGATACGAGCACCGCCCACCAACGAAATGTCAGGAGGGCTGTGATCGCAGACGTGTGTGCACCCCTGATCTCCACCCGTATAGCTCCACTACATCGCAAACAATAATTTCCTAACAGCTACAAACAGTTCTGCACTGCAGTTTTTAGAAGCACGCACACACGCAGTCTGCCCAAAAACACGAACGGCAGAAGGTCTGGCTCTACGGCGGGGGGTCTACGTTAAAAGCGTGTATTCGATGTGTGCAGAGGCGACGTCGTCCAATCCGACGTGGCGATGCCTGTCTTATAATGTCGACTAGACGTGGTATTAAACACCGGCAGTTGCTCATTAGCATCTTCAGATAAAGCCTGTAACGAGAAAAAAAAGGAAATTTTTTTAGGGGGATCTTTTGACAAATTCAGCATGGTGTCTACATGCTCGGGTGTGCTTGTGTGGAGATACCTTTTATGTTGAATGTTTGTTTTGCTTGGTACATATAATGTATTGCCTACAGATTTAAATAATGTACAGTGATACAATTTGTAAAAAAAAAAGAATGGGAAAGATCAATAAAATTTTTGAGTCGGCCTCTTTTTGGCGGGTCGGCCGGGTCGGTTGGGTGAGGGCAAACAAACAATATTTTTATAATGGCCTAAGCGTGGAATCAGTGAGGCTTCGTACAGATCACACCCCACCCCCTTACAAAAGCACGCACACACCTACACACTTATGTACACACGTAAATACGCACGCACACGCACATGCACACACGCATGCGCACATACACGCGCACCAGGCACACGCACGCGCACGCACGCACGCACGCACGCACGCACGCACGCACGCACGCACGCACGCACATACACACACACACACACACACACACATATATATTGGTGTACCTACCTACACACACACATATATTGGCTTCTACCTAGCTTAGAAAGATTCCTTAAATCTGTGCACATGCGTGCGTGTATGCGGTACTCCCCATGCCCCCAAAAACAATCGGAACGCACAGCGAAGCAACCGTGTTGCACGCACGCTTCTCGGGACGACGCGACGAGAGATCGGCGCTCACCTTCAGGTATATCAGGGCGTCGGTCGAGTACCCCTCTAGCGCGTAGATCTGCAGGTCGCCCTGGAAGTAGCGCGCGTAGAGGCGCGACAGCGGCAGTCCGTAGCCGTACCCGGCCAGCGGCGCCGAGTTGCCGCCGGACTTTGACGGCTGCGGCGCGGTCGTGTACATGTAGTGGAAGAGCAGGTCGATGTGACTGCGCGGGATTCCACCGCCCTCGTCCGTAAGCTGCAGAGAAGAGCCGCGATTGACAATAATGATATAATATCAGGGGGTTAATAATGACAAATTGTCATTATTTTGTCATTAATTGTCATTAAATTTGTCATAATTAACCCCTGACACTATTTATGGATTTATACTGTGCATGTTACATGCAAATATGTCGCATGTGCGCATTACAAAGGCTGATTATACAATTATATGTGAGTGACCGACATATCCGTGTGAGTGAGATCAGCCAGACCCTCTGATCTTGTTGCTAGGTCGGTTCGGCAAAAACTAGTTTATATATTTATATAGTTTACATAGATTATATGTTTTCCAAACATGCGGGGCGAAATATAGCGGTTGCGCCACTTTGTTGTCAAGCAGCATCTTTTAGAATATCCTATTACAATGACGATTGGTTTGAGTTGCCTGCCAATTATCCCAGCTGGATAAGCCAATTATGCGAAAATTCACGTTTCATTTAAACATCTGCGAGAAACATTAATTATCTGTGCTAGGTTTGCGTGACTGTGCAAGGGGAAAAATATGCTTCCCTTAATTGACATTCGGCCATGCTAAAGTAGCACAGTATAGCCATGTGCTGCCACCTTGTGCAAAAATGTACTCTTACAAGGCTCAGGAGAATTTTATCAAAGTACGTTTCTTTTAAGGGAATAAAAAATCCAAGTGATAAATTAAAACATCTGGAAATTATATCCTGTGTCAAATCACTTCCAAATTATTGCCCTTTGTTCAAAACTCAATGGCAACTAACTACATAGGAGTGACTATCCGTGAGACTATAACCATTATATCAGTATACTGCACTACATTAGCAGCATTTACAGCCTATGTGGACCATTTAGTTCTTCATCTTACTGTGAACAATACACAGGCTGCAGATCTACTAGCGACTAACGAAACTGCAACGTCGATCATGCCAATGATCCGAACTCGACAATTGGTAAAACAATAAATGAACACGAATGAATAAAAAACATACCGCAAAAGAGAAGGAATAGAAGCATAGAAGAGGTGGATAGGATGGAAGGAACAGGGAATGGACGATAGTAAAATGAAACAGGAGACAAACGACGACTGGACGAAAGCAAGGAGAGAGACGTGAGAACCTGCACACACTTTAATTGAGAGATCTTCATTTCCGAGTGCCACGGTGACCCTAACTGGAGGGTATTCTTCACTTGATGTGCCATGATACTCCACCACAGCTCTCATAGAATTCTGAAATTAGAGATGACCATCTTGCAATAGATGACTGAGTGAGACAGATAGAGGACATCAGCCCACTAATTGCACGACCATCTCAAATCCTTCATCTCTACGTCAAACATCGCGAAGCGTGATAAAAATCAGAACATGGACAAACTTTCACTATGTACCACAAACTCTTACACATACTACATACATATTATACAACAACACGCAACATTAATGAGTAGGTCTGAGTTTACTATGACATGTATAATGAACAATTATGACACGTATGAACTCACCTTAAACAGTTCAAACAACATATGATACAAATGGGATGGCACATAACAACACTCTATCTTCGAATCTTTCTTCAAACCTGAGATAAACAGACATTTTTTACTTGAAATAATACTAAAAAAGCAATAAACTGCACTAACACTACCTATCACACAAAGTTACACATACATCAAAAAATTTAGGAATGCCTACTTAATCGGTATATGGTACTCACTATAAAAAAATAAATCAACACTGAATTAGGCTCGTAAATTCCAACTAAATGCTCGGGGTTACAAACCATGACAGCCATCGCATACTGATACAGACTATTATGTGTCTCTATTTCCAGCTCCGGCGATGCCATGTAGTAACTCTCACACAGAAACCGCGCGTTCTCATAAGCATCTGCAAAGAAAACTCTGAAATAAAGGCACACAATAACGGGTACCCGTTAACAGTATACGCGAAGATATTTGCGACTTATATCACGGGCACACCCTCACAACTTATATGACCAGCGGTAAGTAGGTTACGTTCACCATAACGAGATTACGTTAAGTACATGCCAGCGCTGTAAATACGTATTAAGATGTGCGCACCTCGAACAATTGACACGACGTCACAGTTTGGGTCGATAGAGCCGATGTGACGAGGATGGCCTGCCAGGTCCTTGCCAAACAGCAATGCTAAATAGATACAATATTGAACTATTAGAAATCATACAGAAAGCTTAATATATGCTCACAATACATCTCTATGCTACGATTTTTATTATTTTAACTAAGGAGTAAATGTTCATGCGATGAATGATTAAAAAGAACCTAAGTGAAAACGTGATTGGTCAATCATTGTATCACTACTTAAACATGAACTAGCGCTTGTATGCACTGGTCACGCCATTAGTGATACCTACAGCCACCCTGTTAGCAATTGTTAGCTCTCGTTTTTGTATAAAATTTTATTCTTCATGTCGTATAGCACTGTTTCGTACTGTATCACTTGGAAATTGTATCATTTTAACTGCTCAACACTATTGGATCTACCAGATTTTTCTCCACGAAAAAGACTATCTACAGTACATGTATTTGTATTTGAATTACATGCAATAAAGATTTAATAATAATAAGAATATAATAATTCATACTTACTGTGCTGGTTAATGAGCATGCGAATTCCTATCCGGCTCATGTAGAAGCGGTCTAGGAAGTACTGGACATTGTTGTCTGTCGTGTTATCAATGCCATGACTGTCCCCCATCTCCATGACACCCTGCAAAAAGACACGGCTGTGAAAATACGCAGGCAGCCAAGTTTCGCACAGGAATGACACGCCTGCTGTGATGACTTTTCGTAGGTATTCAGTTAATTGGAGACATTTGCTTAGCTGCATTAATTAACAACTTGCTGTATAACTGTTGGACACTGAATGACAATTAATTACTTTTCTAGGTATTCAATTAATTAACGACATTTGCTTAGCTGCATTAATTAACAGCTTGCTGTATAACTGTTGGACAAAAATTGGCCACGAATGACAATAACATTGCTACCATCTACTTAAGAGGCCCTAGTACAGAATAAAACACCATGCAAGCACAGGCTAGCGTACTCAGGAGATATTTGCCGATGATACAACAGACATATGAAGCACGACTTAACATGTGCCATGTTTCACAACATCATGGCCGATCGTATCGCATCAGGTTCGCAGAGCTGCATCAGAGAAAAATATTAGGCACATTGTGAACAGATATATGCATAACATAATGTCCACAGATACGAGATCGATAATTGAGTATCTTTGAAAAACAACAATAGGAACAATTACCGATATGAAAGCAGATATATATAACCACTCCGCTGAACACAAATCAATCGAAGCCAAATGTCTTCTCTTAGGTTAAGTAAATATCATAATTATAAACAATTAATATCAAACTTAACATTGACAAATTAATAAAATCATTATGAAAACATTACAAACATTCACAAAAATCTTTACTAAATAAAACTTAAACCTTGCTGATGCGATATACACACCTTTCTCACGAGACACCAAAGAGAAATAACCAGCAGTGCCAATGAAAAGACCAATCGCTCATGTTCCCCATACGACCGACAAGTGCTGCTGTTTAGACGACACATCATACAATACATACAACAACAACATATTCTAGTATTCATTATATTCCCAATAACTACAGAGTATAATGAAAATAAATACTCATACCACTCCTGATATTATCATCATACTAGTTAGTAAAAACAATAGATTACGCAAGGTAAATACAAGTTATTGTCTTACTGTAGCGGCCAGTCAATTCATGCAAATTTACCCAACGTAGCAAGATGCTTTGCAGAAAATCACTGCATAGTCTCTAAAGAAAAGAAGGATTCAGCAACCACACAGTAACCAATACCATATTAGATAAGATGTATAATCGTATATGATATATGATTGATAACAGCTGTCAAAACCAACAAAACCTGAACATACAGTCTCCACAGTCAAAAATCATAAGTTTGCAACCAGGAAAGGAAGGGATAGGACAGTAAATAATATCCCATAAGTTATCATATAAGTATCAGACAACCAAGATGAATCTCAAGTAGAAAGCTCATAGCTAATAAGCACGGGCAACTAAAGTCATTCAACTTCAACACCTAAAATGGGAAGAACTTCTAGTAAAGCTTGTTTTCATAGCAGACTCCAATCTAGCGCAGGTCAGAATGGTCGAGCTTCAAGAAGCTATTTCAGTCTCTCTACCGCATATAACCCGACCCCATTCCCCAATATGTTCCACATGGCACAAATCAAAAACTTTTAAAACCAACCCCTAACCCCTGCCATAATTTTTGGCCTTCAAACAAAATGATGATGATCTTCTTATAATTAAAGCACTTTCTTCTTACACATCGTATCATTCTGCATCACATCACAAAAAAGAATTAAGCAGCCTGCCACACAACGCAGGCCAGAGGCAGGGTAAAAAATGCTTTTTTTCCACCAAGCATTCTGACTGTCAAAATTCCCCAAGCCAATTTTTTTGAGCTCCAGAGCATTTTCTACTGCAAAATCCCCCAGCCATTTATTGGACTCCAGAGCCATTTTATGAGCCAAGCCATTTTCCATAGTTCACAATTTCGAAAAATAAACTTAAAAACTTACCAAGCAATTTTACGTATCCCAAGCCACCTATTTATTTTCGGTGGACATCAATGTAAATTGATTATGATTCTTCCATGAGTGGTCAAATTCTGTTAATACATTACCTAAATATATACATTACTAATATCATACACACTTTGAACTCCACTATGACCAAACATACCTTTGAATCCATTCCATTCACAAGCGCCTCCGAGCCCGACACCTTCTGACCTCCCATTCTAAGTCTATCAAGACCAATATAACACATCGTCCACCACTCCCTCTCATCCACCTTCTCTCTCTACATGACAAGC
>NW_014577372.1:135748-151982 GCF_000485595.1 Priapulus caudatus
AAGCACTGCATGTGGGGTGAAAATGTTTGTTTTTCATGGGCAAAGCCATCGGAAAAATTCAAAATAATTAATGGAATAAAAATACCAAAAATAGTAGGGGTGAACTGCTGGTTTGCTGCCGTTCAGAAATCGAGTTCACCTCTCATTAAAAAAAAAAAAAATGTTGTTCACCATGCATTGACAATATGCAGGAGTGTGTCGTAAGTGTACCAGCCTACTCTACCTCGTTTAGACTGGGCTTACCCGCTCCCCAAAATCCTCGGATTTTGAAGTATGAAAATGAACATTATTGTGCCAGTAAGCCTAGAACACCAGGTTGTTTGGGATTGATTGTCAGTTCAGATGCCAAATTTATTTAAAGCAAAAAGTTATACACCATAGATTAATTTTGGGTACTATAACACGCGTATATAAGATAGCCGAGTCGGCTTTAGAGTTTGTGTTAGGGTTAGGGAAGGGTGACGGTTTGTACTTGTGTGTGGGACTGCCGGTACGCCGTAGCATCGAACCAACGTGTATAATTGTACTTTTAACTTTTGTCTATACCCAGCATGGCGGGCTATGAGATTTAGCGTGGCGGCCAGTGCATTTAGATGGCGGGGCTCGCGATAGCCTGCAGGCCGCCAGGCATATAAGTGCGCCTTGGAGGAATCTTGTCTGTGGATTAGTTGGATTGTAACAGTGCTGCACCCTGTATAACGCTCGATGTATATGCTGCTGTTATGCGCACTGTATTACGCGCAGGCGCTGCTAGCAACACGCTGTGGCAATTCGTATGTCAACTCGACTAGCTTATCCCAAAATCCTTGACAAAAGTTGGCCCGCGGCGGCGCCCCGCGGCCCGGACAACGACGGGCCCCCGCAGTGAGAGTCTGGGGCTTATTTGTCTCTCAGCTCTTCTTTCAAGTGGCGGCGTCGGTGGCGTATGGCGCGGTCCGGGGCGTACTCCTGTCGCACTTGGCGCGCCTGCTACATAGGGGGTTATTCCCTGGTTTGCATTCCGGCGCTTTACATTTCCGGCGACCTGACACCTATAGCCTTCAGCGAGTGCAGGGCCAACTACTAACCGAGATGCCCAGAGGCCGCTCACTGCATTGCGAATTTTACAGTGACAGCCGGACGTGCCGCTGGGCTGAGCCGCCGGGGCCGGGGACACTCTTTCTCCGCCGTCTGCCCTACGGCGCGGAACAAGACAACTGCCGTGTCACGGCACTGGCCACAGGCGATATGCAGAGCATGCGAGGGATCTTGCGTCGCCGCAGGAGCGAAGTTGCTTTGCAGATGCCCTCCGAGTAGAGATGGTCCAGTCTTGGGTATGTGTTGCGTCGGGCCCTGATGTGTCGGTCGGCGTGCTCTAAAGTGGGCTAGTGTAACCAAACCACGACAATCTGTCTAGCGGACACCTGTGGTAGCCGGCCACAGCTAGACGCTACGGCGGGCCTCACTATAACTTGACCTGAGAGTCGCCACGCTGTGTGGTGGGGAGCAGGGCTCCGCAGCCTTCGCAGAGTGTCTGCATCGGCTACATCGCTGCGTGTAGTGGGCCGCGGTGCGTTGGGCTCCCGAGTGTCGTCGGCTGGTAACACGAGGACGGGTGCGCCACTAAGGGCGTGTGGGAAAAACAATACAAGGATGAGGTGGTGCTCACGCGCAAGCCTCTCGAGCGAAGCGGGTCGTGCACCGTACGATCAAAGGGGCTATACTAGGCGGCCGGGCCTGGGTCCGCGGATGTGTGTACTCGCGTACAGCTCTGCGCGGCTGAGGCCTGGCCCGGGATCTCGACCTTAGGGGAAGGTCCTGGGCGCTACGGCGCCAGTGCGATTGTAGTGCCAGCGCACACTATATTTTTACGATCAAGGGGCAATAAACTCAGGGAGGACTTGACGTGGTTGGGCGCGCGGTGGGTGTTAAGTTGTCGTACAGCTCTGTTTTGATGCTACGATTCGATGGAGGCTCTGGCACACGACTCAGGTACACTACGGCCAGTGCTGCGTACTATTTTTACTCCAAACCATAAGTAGCGCCGACCCATGTGGATGCAGCTGCGCCTTTGAGTGTGTACTAGAATCAGCAACCTCTGGGCCCTGGCACGTGGGCAGTGTTTTTACTGGTTGAACAAAACAAAAAAAGTACCACCAGAAGTCCAGCATTAACTGAAGCCAGGCCAAATGTCCAGCCAACATAAAGAAAAGAAGGCCACAATAATGCTGCTTTTGAACAGAACATCTTTTTCTACTTCGTATTTTTGGTTACAAATTTAAGCCAAACAAATTTATTGGCACAGTTTTGATTGCCTTCACTTTTTAGCCATCCTGTCAATTGACGTAAGTCGTATGTATGCATCGATGATCGTGCGTGCGTCTGTGCGTGTCTGTGCGGTCTGTGCGTCGTGCGGTCGTCAACAGTGGGCAAAATCTTTAACGCCTCGACAAATAGGTCACGATATTCGGAACGTCGGGGGAGGGGGGGGGGATCGTGAAAAGGGACTCAGTAATGGACAAATTTGGGGGTCACAGGGTCAAAAGTCAAGATGTGTAAGGAGGGGGAATATTTCACCCTTAATTTTAAGGTAATAGGAGGAAATACGGAATTGCGCCGGCACAAATCTTAACGGCCTTGACCTATGCTCTTAATATTCGGTTATAGTCGTGGATGGGCCAGGAAAAACCATCACCACGTGCGAAATTTGGAGGTCACAGGTAAAGGGCAGTGTGGAAAGTCAGATATCAGACATTTTCTGAGGGACATGGCCGTAATGCCGGACAGAGTGTAAAATTTTTTTGTTTCTCCAGCGCTGACCTATCAGTTTATCATTTATGGAAAGACCATGAAATGTGCTGTTCCACTGACGTGCGAGAGTAAGTGTCTTGGATAATCTTTTGCACCTAGAGGAGGGTTAACATGGATTCCTGACTGCCTCAATGACGTCACAGTGTTGTATATTCATAGCACATTCGCATAATCTAGAAACCCGAATAAGCCTGGATAGCCGACGCGTACAGCACTGGCGTCACGGCCAAAGGTCGTTGGAGCGAATCCATCTGATTTTTTATTATTGTTACTGTTTTCTGTATTTTTCTATCTTATTCATTTACAATTTTTTTTCAATTACACGCAAATATTTACTGAATTATTTACAACAATTTAATACAACAAATAATTTTTTTATTGCTTAGGTTAGGTCACAATGCACCATAAACAAGAATTTCAGCGCACAGCGATTTGTATCAACCAATGGATTGTGGGAGGTATGCAGAATGCAGAAAGTGTGCATGTAAAATGATGTGTACGAACTGCATATCTGCATATCTGCGCCTAACAAAGTGTCACTCGCACAACTTATGTTACGTTTATAACCGTAGCAACAGACCTCAGATGAGCCCAGACGCTCTGCGGCTCTTGTTATTCATTATCGAAAACAGAAATAAGTTTCTGTAGACATACTGTAAAATTTAATATTCATTAGAAACTGGACAATAAATAATGTGGATATATTTCCGCTTTATTAGCAAGAAATGCAGATGAGAAGAGCCCGGTTTTTTCCAGCCACAAAAAACACTGCTGTAAGCTAGTAGTATGAAGTAAGAGTAGAAGTAGAAGTAAAGTAGAAGTAGAAGTAAGCTACTTTTTTTAAATTTTATATCTGGCAGAGAGGTGGGGGTTCGGAACGAATCCAGATACAGTGAATTAACATGGTGACCAGATCATGTAGAGTTCAGTTAGGCCACAATTAAAAAAACGTTTGTTTGTCCTTCTTTTTGCAAATTCAGCATGGCGTATACATGCTTGGGTGTGATTATATGTGGAGTTACCTTTTTATGTTGAACGTTTGTTTTGTTTGCCTACGATTTATATAAATGTACGAGCGAATACAATACTGTAAAAAAAAAGAATGGGAAATGTAAAATAATTTATTGATCGGCCGCTTTTTGGCGGGTCAGTCAGGTGAGGGCAAACAAACAATATTTTTAGTATGGCCTACATAGTTTCGAGAAGTGAGCTATATGCCAGAGGCGAATTTGGTGGAGCATGCTGCGCGCGATTACTTACAGCTGTACGTGTGGTGGCAAGCGGCAGTTATATAAATATCATACTGTAGCCGGTTTCCATTGATGTGCTGTTAATTGTGGACGAGCCTGCATATGGCTTCATTTGGCATTAATAATTTAGAGTCAGATTACAAATGCAATACCCAGCCTGTATTTACTCTTATGGCGTCATTTCAGTTATCAGTTATGTCTATCATCTAATATCTACCTACCTATCTATCTATATCTATCCATCGGTTCATCCATCCAACCAGCTATCCATTTTCTGTCTATATTGATATTAAATTCAAGTTTACATGACGTTATAAGTTCGATAATATTTCTGTTGTACTTACTTATTGCGACGGATAAAGCTACTATATTATAGCTTAATTAGCTTACAACTTATGTTGATAATGTTAGCAGATTGGTCTGCCGACTGAGCCAGCTAAATCGTGTTTGTGTTGTCATCGACACTGTGATTACAATGCAGCCTATCTTTCAGGTCTACAGAACAGGTTCACAGAGTGATCGCATGATGAGGAGCGGATGAACAACATAAGTGACAGTACCCAAAAGGGAGTAGGTGTTCCGAACGTCGAGATAGTAATTTAATGATTTGGCAGGCATTAGATTCCTATCTCTGCATGGCCATGAATAGCAACCAATAGGGCACTTACACCTTTGAAGCAGGGACTAGAAAATTCGTGGTCAATGTCAGGCTTTAAAAAAAAATTCAAAAATTGATTAAAAAAATTAATGGATGGCTATCCATGACTATATATTGCATCGCATCGTTCGGCTACGGGTTTTGAACTTTAGTGAAATATTCAGAAACCGTTGAATGCTTGCCTTAATTGCTGCTTTAGATCAGTGACACTCATGGCAGGGAAAAAATCACGGTAGCGACGAGCAATTTCGGCTCCGGTAAGCTCTAGAAATCGCTCTGCTTAAGAACAAAATAAACGGGAGCGATCGGCCGGACAGAAAATCGGCTCCCGTGGCCTGAAAATTGAAAATGTACACAAGTACGTCGTACAAGCGAGCGCTATACACAGTGCATGCTAGCAGCGGCTTAAAGCTGCTTTTACACTGCGATTTATGCCAGTCTCAAGTTGGGTTTTTCTTTTTTCTACCAACTCTTAATATAGTTATTCAAAGCTCTACGTATATTTGGGGGTCAAGCGGTCCAAAGGTCAGATGTGTAAACGGAGGGGAATATTTCCCCCTTAACTTAAGGTATAGGAAGGAAATACGGAATTTGGGCACAAAACTTAACGGCTCGACCTATGCTCTTAATATTTGGGTGTATAGCTGTGATGGGCACCATCACCCATACCATATCACCAGTGCGAAATTGGAGGTCAAAGGGCAGTGCATGGGCGGAAGGTCAGATTCAACACTTTTCTGAGGACATGCGTCTAATGGACAGTGCTGAAAAACTTTTTGTGTTTCAGCGGCTGGACCTACCATTTTATCACTTTATTGGAAGAGGACCATTAAATGCTGCTTATCCACTGAGTGCGCAAGAGTATGGTGTCTGATAACCTTTGTGACTTCAAGAGGAGGGTTAAACCCGTGGATTCCTGAAACTGCCCAATGACGTAAGTGTTTGTCATATTTACATGCACATCCGATAAATTTAGAAACCAATAGCCTGGATAGCGAAGCGCATTATAGCACAGGCATCACGGTTCAAAGGTCGTTGGATCAAATCCATCTGATTTTTTATTTATTTACCTGTTTTCTGTATTTTTATTATCTTTATCATTAACTATTTTTCCGCAATTTATAATGCATATGTTAATGATTTATTTACAACAGATTTAATAACAACAAATTGATTTTACAACAATAATTTTTTATTATTTTTAGATAGGCGTTGGATTAGTGGCACACATGCACCATAAAACAGGAGTTTCAGGCACGCGATTTGGTATCACAATGGATTTGGTGGGAGGTATTGCAGGAATGCAGAAGGTTGCTGACAATGACGTCGCGCGTCGGCCGGTCGGCTAACGGCAAGCTGCGTATCTGCATTAATTTGGCGCGGGCGGGCGGGGGGGGCCCCGCTACCACACCAGCGCCGGTGTGGGTTCGCAGCCCGGTGGCCCGCGCGACGGAGGAGGACCGTGGGTGTGGTGTGTGTAGGGTGAACCTCGGGGCTGGTGCTCCACGCAACCAGAGCCCTGCGAGATGAGCCAGGACGCTCTGCCGGGCTCTTGTTGATGTATTACATGCCGCCAGCGTCGGGCGTCGTAAGCAAAACGTGCGTGACTGGCCCCCCTTTAAGGTAGTCCGGGAGGGACACACCCCTGGATTGCTGTTGTCTGATTGGCCACCTTGTCAAAAAAGACGTCGCGAACTCGCGGCTGGCTGTCCGAGTTTAGGGCGAAATTCGACATGGCTTCTTAAGGTCTTCCGGACTCACGTGGTAGTCGATTCGGCCCGCTGGAGCTGGGCGACTGTTTTGCGTTCTACACTGGGCGATTTGTCAGTGGGCCAAGGACTGGCAGGTTCTACACTTCGGGGGGCAAAGCCTCAAAATCGTCAAGTGTACAACCCAGGGCTTGTATGTGATCTGCTCGCCAACGCGTGGCGCTGGGTAGAGCTCAGTTGGTGACTGCATGAATACGAGGTGAGAGTGTGGGTAGTGAACTAGCGTATCCTTCAGCTACGGAGATGCCAGGAGGTGAAAGGCTGGTCCCGGACGTGAGAAACTGTGTTGAACACTTTCATTCATATTTAAATTTAACTTGAGGCAGATAATACCAGCTGAATCGAAGCTCTATGACCTGTGTATTAATCGCGGGCCGGCGTGTGGGTGTGAATGTGGATGTGCCGGGCGGCGGGGTGGCATTGCTTCACTACGATTTGTCGTTTGAAAGCTATGAATGGAGTAGTCAGATGATAAACCTATATCGGTCCCCCGAGCAGACGGCTGTGACTGTGAGGCTGTCGCAGACATCACAGCCACATATTCTCTGTGAGACCTGCTGGGCAGAATTAACGTGTACTTTCTTTATTTTGAGACTGAGAAAACACCGGAAGAACGAGAAGCATAGATACGGTGGCCCACAGTGGGCGGGCTGAGTGTCCCGATGGTTGGGGTGCTATCGCGTGACCGTATGGGTCGGGGGAGTAGGCTCGGTGAGTGGGGGGGGTGTGGTGGGGGGCGTGTCTGTTACAGGCCGCGCACCGGCCGCGGTCGTGCCCGGGCGGCGAGAGAGGGGTTGTGTGTGCGTGCGTGCGTGCGTGAGTGAAACGGTGCGACGCGGTGTAGGGGGGGTTTTGAGGCGTAGGAATGGCTGCGTGGTGTGTGTGCGGCGTGGCCGGCGCGGTTGTGTGTGTGGGAGGATGCGTAGTCAGAGGTGTAGGTGGCGGTGGTGAGGTAGAGCAGGAAAGAAGAGTCTGTGGGCGGGGGCGATGCGCGTGCGCGGGGTGGGGCGCGGGTGTTGAGCGGGGAGCGACGGGAAGGGCGAGTTACGGTAGTGCCCCTTCGGGTGTCGTGAGTTCGTCGCGGGGAGGCGATGATGGCATGGAGAACTTCCGACTGGTGCAGGTTGTTTGTGTCTCGCTGGTCGTTCCTTGGCCTCTTTTTGTTTCTCGAGCGATCAAAATAAGAGAGAGGGACCTCCGGTCTACGAGTCGTGTCACAGGTTGCTCGTAGGCTCAGACGGATATTGTGGCGTCTGGGTGAGCGCTCCTCGTGACCTCAATCCCATCTGCCCTCCACGCCCGTCATCGGCTCTTCAGATCGACCTTCCCGCTCATCGCAGTTCACTCCGTCGCTGCTTCTTCGCAACAGGACAAGCTGCTTGATCGGGTTAATGGGAACCTCTCTCTCCACCACACTCATTACAGATTCACATCACAGGGGCCCAGCAGCTGCCGGTGTCCACCGCTGGTTGATGTTGATCTGTCGGTCGGAAGTTTGAGGGCGAAGCTGTGTAATAAACAGGTAGTGGCACCCATGAGTCGAGTTCGGTGGTGCATACTCAGTTTTCTATTCTACGCGGGCGGCTGTGTCTGCTTGTGTGCAACTCCTACTCCTCGATCCCGAGATCTGTATGTTGGTGTATGATGGAGCCGAGCGTCAGCGTGCAGCGGGGCGTCATGGTTCCGAGTGCCCAGGCCCTGCGTCGGAGGGCCTGAGGCCGATCCTCACACTCACCGCTCGCGCGCTTCTCCTGAACACTGGCGCCCAGTGGTTTGACAGGGTGCGCTCGCCGAATTGTACGAACTGGCATGTTGCGCCGCGAGAGCGGTGAGCGCGTAAGGCGGCCGCCCCGGTGGAAAACGCCAAAAGTCGGCACGTCCAGCGATCGATAGCAGTGAGGTCGGAAGATTAGAAACATGTTCTATTCCCTAACTCGGCAGCAGGCGAGTTGGACGTTTTTTGACAAGTCGCAATCGACACAGCCAATCAGGGGTGGTCCCGTCGGGACTACCCTAGGGAGAGCACGTTTTTGCTGTATAAACGCCACGCTGGGGCATGAATAATACATGCCAAACAGAGCGCAGAGGCGTTGGGCCCCTCATCTGAGTCTGTTAGCTACAGTTATAAACATAACATTTATGTCGTGCGTAGTGACACCTTTGTTAGGGGCGCAAATTAGATTGCCAGTACGCAGTTGCGTTACACCTCATTCAGCAAACCTTCCTGCATTGCTGCCATAACTCCCAAATACCCAATTGGTTGATACAATCAGCGTGCCTGAAACTCCGTTTTATGGTGCATTGTGACCCTAATCCTAAACCCTATTAAAAAATAATAAAAAATTAATCTGTTGTAAAATATTTGTTGTTATTAAAATTTTTGTTGTAAATAAATCATGTAAATTTTGCATGAATTGGCGAAAAAATTGTTAAATGGATAAAGATAAAAAAATACAAGAAAACAGGTAAATAATGAAAAAATCAGATGGGATTTGATCAACGACCTTTGAACCGTGATGCCTGTGCTATATGCGTTCGGCTATCCAGCTTATTGGTTTCTAGGATTTGGATGGGCATGATATGACACACTGTGGACGGCATTGAGGCAGGTCAGGAATCCACGGTTTAACCCCTCCTTTCTTTTTTGGGGGGGGGGGGGAAAGGGGTCAAAAGGTATATCAGAAACATACTCTTCGCCCGTCAGTGGAAAGACATTTAATGTCCTTTCAATAAAGTGATAAAAATGTAGGTCAGCGCTGAACAAAAAAGTTTTCAACTCTGGTGCCATTAGGACCATGTCCTCAGAAAATGTCTGATACATCTGACCTTCCCCCATGGCACTGCCCTTTGACCTCCAAATTTCGCCACTGGCTGATTGGTATGGTGATGGTGCCCATCACACTATGACACAAAATATTAAGAGCAGTTAGTCGAGCCGTTAAGTTTTGTGCCGCAATTCCGTATTTCCTCCTATACCTTAAGTTAAGGGGGAAATATTCCCCCTCCGTTTACACATCTTGACCTTTGACCCTTGACCCCCAAATATAACGTAAGAGCTTTGAATATATATATATAGAGTTGGTAGAAACAAGAAAAACGCCAACTTGACTGCATATAATCGTCAGTGTAAAGCCAGCTTAAGCCGCTGCTGCATGCACTGTGTATAGCGCTCGTTGTACGTACGTACTTGTGTACATTTCAATTTATCAGGCCACGGGAGCGATTTTCTCTCGGGCGATCGCTCCCGTTATTGTTCTTACCAGAGCGATTTTAGAGCTTACCGGAGCGAAATTGCTCGTCGCTCCCGTGTATTTTTTTCCCTGCCATGAGGTCACTGATGTAAGCAGCAATTAAGGCAAGCAGTTCAAGGTTTCTGAATATTCACTAGTTCAAAACCCGTAGCGAACACGAGTGGAATATATATCATGGATAGCCATCCATTAATTTTTTTAATCATTTTTGAATTTTTTTTTTACACTGACATTGACACGAATTTTCTAGTCTACTGTTCAAAGGTGTTAATGCACTATTGGTTGCTATTTCATGCATGCAGAGATAGAATTCTAATGCCTGCCAATATTAATTACTATCCGAGTTCGGAACACCTACTCCTTTGGGACTGTCACTTCTTGTTGTTCATCCGTCTCCTCATATGCCATCATCTCTGTGAAGCTCTGTCTGTACCTGAAAGATAGGCTGCGTTGTAATCACAGTGTCGATGACAACACAAACACGATTTAGCTGCGCTCGTGGCAGACCAATCTGCTAACATTATCAACATAATTGTAAGCAATTAAGCATATATATATATAGCTTTATCCGTCCAAAAGTAAGTACAAGAAATATTATGAACTTATAACGTCATGTAACTTGTAATTATATCAATATAGACAGATAAATGGATAGCTGGTTGGATGGATGAACCGATGGATAGATATAGATAGATAGGTAGGTAGATAGTTAGATAGATAGACAGAACTGATAACTGAAATGAGCAAAAGTAGTATAACAAGGCTGGGTATTTGCATTTGTAATCTGACTTCTAAATTATTTATGAAAATGAAGCCATATGCGAGGTCGTCCACAATTAACAGCACATCAATGGAAACCGGCTACAGTATGATATTTATATAACTGCCGCTGAGAGGGTCTATGTCCCCCAGGGTACTGCCGGAACGTATACCCTGGGTACGGTCCGGTATACCGGAACGTACCCTGGTACTATCTAATATGCCGGACCGTACCTTGCCTACTCCACTAACGAGTCTAGGGAGTCGAAGCTTGCTGTATAACTGTTGGACACTGAATGGCAATTAATTACTTTTCTAGGTATTCAATTAATTAACGACATTTGCTTAGCTGCATTAATTAACGACTTGCCTATAACTGAACATTGGACACTGAATGACAATAAGCATTGCTACCATCACTTAGAGGCCCTAGTACAGAGATAATTACGACCAGTGTCAATGCACAGTGGCTGTACTACTCAGGAGATATTTTGCCGATGATACAATCAGGACATATTGAAGCATCGACTTACATGTGCCATGGTTTCCACAACATTCATGTGTCGATTTCGTATTCGCATCAGTGCTTCGCAGAAGCTGCATCAGAGAAAAATATTACACATGTGTGAGACAGATATATGCATTAACATAATTGGTCCACAGATAGAGAGTCGATAATTAAGGTATCTTTTTGTGAAAAACAACAATTAGAAGCAATTTACTGATATTTGAAGAAGATATTATATTAACTATCTCCGCTGAGACACAAATGTCATCGAAGCCAAATGTCTTCTCTTATTGTGTTAAGTAAATTATATCAATTATTAAGACAGTTTAATATCTAAACTACATTGATAAAATTATGAAATTCATTATTGAAAACATTACTATAACTTTCAGCAAAATCTTTACTAAAATTAAAAGCTTCCTTTGTGCTATATACACACTCTTTCTCACTGAGTACACCAAAGGAGAAATAACCAGCAGTGCCCATTATGAAAGATGCCAATCGCTCATGTTTCCCCATACGAAGACAATGCTGGCTGTTTAACACACATACATTACAATACATACACAACATTACAATATTTTAGTTTTCATTATTAGTTCCCAATATATTATCAGGAGTGGATAATAGTATAATAATAACTCTATTATCCACTCCTGATATTATCATGCATTATCTAGTTAGTAAAAGACAAGTAGATTACGCATTAGGTAAAGTACATAGTTTTGCTACTGTAGCGGCAGTCAATTCATGCATTATTTACGCCAACGTAGCAGGAGGCTTTTGCAGAAAATCACTTCATAGTCTGCTAAAGAAAAGAAGGATTGCAGCCAACCAGCAACGAGTAACCAAATGACATATTAGATATGATTGTTATATCTATATGATATAGTGATTGATAGACATGCTGTCAAAAACCAACAAAAGCCTGATTACATAGCAAGTGCTCCACAGTTCAAAAATCATAGTTTGGCAGAACCAAGGGAAAGGGGAAGGGGATAGGGTGAGCAGTAAATAAGATCCCATAAGTTATTCATATATAGTATGCATGACAACCAAGAGTGAATTCCTCAAGTAGAAGCTTCAGTAGCTAAAGTAAGCAGCGGGCCAACTAAAGTCAGTTCAACTTCAACACCTAAAATGGGAGAACTTCTAGTAAAGCTTTGTTTTTCATTAGCAATGACTCCCTCTAGCGCAGGGTCTAGAATGGGGTCGGAGCTTCAAGGGAAGGCTTATTTTCAGTCTCTCTAGCTGCATATAACCCGGACCCCATTCCCCAATATGTTCCACATGGCACAAATTCAATTTAACCACCACTGCCATAATTTTTTGCCTTTCAAACTAAAATTGATTGACGGGATCTTCGTTATAATTAGAAGCACTTTCTTCTTACACATCTATATTCTGCATTCCATCACAAAAAAGTAATGAAGCAGGCTGCCACACTAACGCAGGCCATGAGGCAGGGTAAAAAATGCTTTTTTTCCACCAGAGCCATTTTTCTGACTTGTCAAAAATTCCCCAGAGCCATTTTTTTGAAGCTCCAGAGCCATTTTTCTGACTTGTCAAAAATTCCCCAGAGCCATACTGAGGACGCATCCATAGGGGGAGCATTAACCATAGAACTGGTGGTGCCACGAGATAGAGAGTCGAATAATTAAGCACGGTTATCTTTTTTGAAAAAACCTACAATTATAACGAAGCAATTTTACTGATATTGAAGACAGATCCTAAAATCTATACTACCGACTCAGGCTGAAACACAATCCTCAATCCGAGAAGGAGAGGCCAGATTGTCTTCCTCTTATTAAGTGGTTTAAGGTAAATTTAGTATCGCTCATATAATCTATAGTACAATTTAATACTCTAAACTACATTAGACAAAATGAAATAGAAATCTCTTATTGAAAACACTTATCCTTATAACATAACTTCAAGAAAATCTTACTAAAAATGATAAAGCTCCCTTTGCTTTCGTGGCTATATAAGCGACGTCGGCAAGTTCGGAGTCACCCGTACAGTGTTCCGGGGTGTCTAGCTCGCTTCTCACTACGAGTCAGCCAAAGCGGAAGAATAAACCAGCAGTGCCCATGTATACGAAAAGAAGGCGCCCAATCCGCCGGGTTCATAGTTTCCCCATGTAGGACGAAGACTAGCAGAGATTTAACGGATAGCAGAGGGCGAGGAGGTGCGTGGGAGCGGGGCCACGGGCCGATCTAACATCTCAGCATCGGTCTGTAACAAGCACATACTATTTACAAAACCTCATACACACACATTAGCAATGATCTTGTAAGTTTTCATTATTATTCTTATGCCGCTCGCACCCCTCCCCCCCTCTGAGTACTGACCGGCGTGATATAGTTTGGTTCCCCCAGGAGGTTGGATAAATAGTATCACGACCATAATAACTCTAATATACTCACTTCCTGCATATTCCATTCGCATTATCTAGTCTAGAAATAGGACAAGTAGAGCTTTACGGCATTACGGTAATAGTCCATAGTTTTGGCTACTGTAAGCGGCAGCTTCAATCTCGCATGCTTATGATACGCCAGACTGCTTAGCAGGAGGCTTTTTGGCAAGAAAACACTGCACTTAGTCTGCTGATAAGAGAAAAGAAGATGCAGGCCAAACCCAGCAAAACGAGTAACTCAACAGACATATTAAATTCAATAATGTTAATTCTAATATGAATACAAGGTGATCTGGATAGACATGTCCTGCAAAGACCACAAAAGCCGTGATTTAACAATATCGGAAAGTGCTGCTATGGCCACCAGTTTCAACAAAAATCATAGGGTTTGGCAGAACCAAAGGGAAAGGGAAACGGAAATGGGTGAAGCAGTAAATAAGATCACATAATTATGTGCAGATATAGTGATGCATGACAACCGCAAGAGTGATTCCTCAAGTAAGAAGCGTTTCAAGATAGCTAAACGTAGGACAAGCGCCGGCCACAAAGTCCATTCAACTGGATCAGGCTACCTAAAATGAGGAACTTCCTAGTAAAAGCTTGTTTTTCATTAGCAACGACTCTCCTACACATCGCAAGCGGTCTAGGAAATGGGGTCGGAGCTTAAAGGAAGCGGTAGTTTTCAAGTCTCATCTAGACTGCATATAACCGCGGACCCCGCCACCATTCCAATATTTTTCCACATGGCACATAATTTCAATTTAACCACACTGCCATACATTTTTTAGCCTTCAAACTAATAATTGAATCTGCACGGGAATCTTCGATTATGTAAGATTAGCAGAGCACTTTTTCTTTACACATCTGATACTTCCGGCATTCCAGTCACAGCAACAAAGTATGAAGCAGCGTGCCACATGCCGCGCCCGAACCGGCAAGCCGATGAGGTCAGCGGTAAAGAAATAGCTTTTTTCCACGCGCAGAGCCGATTTTTGCTGACTTGTCCAAAAATTCCGCCGAGCACATTTTTTCTGAAGCTCCAAGCCATTTTTCTGACTTGTCCAAAATTCCCCCAGAGCCTTTTTTTTGAGAGCTACACCAGACCATTTTTTATTATCCAGAGCCCACATTCTCATAGTTACAAATTTTCCGAAAATATAAGCTTGTAAAAAATTTACCAGATGCAAATTTGTTACGTATCCGCAAGCCCACTCTATTTTAGTTGTGGTTGGGACATCAAATGTATAATTGCTTATTACATAATTCACATGAGTGTGTCAAATTTTGCTTTAATACAATGTCACCTATAGATACGTAAGTTCTACATTACGTAGCTAATCATTAATCACACTTGTAACTCCACTACTGATCCAAAACATCCTTTGAAAGCCATCTCGCATTCCATCAATGCCCGGCCCGTCGAGCTGCCGACACCGTCTGACCGCTCGATCCCATCACTTCTAAGTTCGTATATCCATAAGCATCGGCGGAAGGATGATGCTACATCTTGTCCACGCGACTCCCTTCTCATGTTCGTCACCTCTCTCTCGATCTTACAGTGTAACATCGCTTCACACTAGCTCACTACTTCTAAGACTCTTATTGTTGTTACTCCTGAATAAACATACGTAGAACACCGGTTATCTTTCGTTTAGATACAAATAAATGTTTATTTTCTAATATAAATAGACAAGGCGTTGTCGCCCAACGTACATTACCCGGTCCCGCCCCGTGTTCTCCCAATAAGAAGGAAAGGGAATTAGATAAGGTCAAGGTCAAATAAAAAGCCAGTCAGTGACAATGGGTTTTGGGTACGACGAGCATCAGAAAAAAACTCATCTCTGGCCAAGAGGTTGTATTATACCCCAAGTTTTGGTAGCGCTAGGCTCAATTAGGGCCATAGTTATAATGGCCCCCACCATGCAAGAGAAATATGATCAAGGTCAAGGTAAAGGTCAATAAAGGTCGATGAGCGCTCTGTTTGTTTATGGTACTCCGACAACCTTCATCAGAACGCCAAGATGGGTTGAAGTATACCAAGTTTGACTAGCGCTAGGTCAACCTTAGGGGGCCCAAGACGTAATAAATCGTAAGGGAAATAGTCATCCAAAGCGTCAATTAAAGGTCAAATAAAGTCGGCAGTGATCTGTTTTGGTAGCGCTAGTCAAATTAGCTCCCGAGTATAGAGGCGGCAAAGGAAATATAATCAAGGTCAAGTAAAAGCCACACTAAAGCGTCGCGAGTGACCTGGTTGTACGCTTCTCCGCTTCTCCCCAAGATTTGCTAAGTATAGATAGCCAAGTTTGTAGCCCGCTAGGTCAATAGGGGCAATTTATAGAGCGGTAACGGGAAAATATGATCCAGGGCACACGTTAAAAGAGTCAAATAAAGTCGCAGTGACCTGGTTTGTGGTAACGGCGCTGCCACACATTGTACGCCCAACCTGTGTAAGTAGACCAAAGTTTGGTCACGGCTAGGGTCAAGTAGGGGCTGAGTTACTAGAGCGGAGAGGAACATGAATCAAGGTCAAGGTAAAAGGATCAAATAAAGGTCGCCAGTGGACCTGGATTATGGTACGATGAGCTGTCACCTTCTCCCCAAATGTGTCAATTAGACAAGTTTGGTCATGCCAGGTCAATTAGGGGCCGAGTTACAGAAGCGGAAGTAGAACCTTGAATACAAGGTCAAGGTAGATAGTGGTTTCAAACTAGAAAGCTCAGCAGTGACTCGATTTTTGCGTACGAAAACGACTGGCCACCTTCATCCCTCAGAGGATGTGTAAGTAGACCAAAGTTTTGGTCCACGCTCCGCTCCAATTAGGGTCGATTACACG
>NW_014577372.1:152007-158442 GCF_000485595.1 Priapulus caudatus
GCAATTTTTTTTGATGTCCAGAGATTGTTTTGTATCGAGCATTTTTCATAGTTTCAAATTTTCGAAATCTATTGTAAAAAATTTACCAGACAAGAAATTTTCGTTATCAACCAATCTTATTTTATTTGTCGGGGTAGGGGACATCAATGTAAATTGTATGTTTATTAATTCATGGCTGTGTCAATTTCTGTATATAATGTACCTTACTATATTTCAGTTTAATATGTTTCACACTTGCTAACTCTAGGTGTCACGATCTTTGTATCCATATGCGCATTTCACAATGCGCCTCGCGGTCCGACACATTATGACCTCTCCATTTCTAGTTCTATCATAGTCATAGGTATATCTCATTCCCTGTCCCACTACCCTTTCGTTCTCGTCTTTTTCTAATGTAACATGTTCATTGAGGTCAATTAGGGGTCGAGTTATACAGCAGAAGGAAAAATCTCTGCGGCGGACCGAGCGGCGGTGGCGGCTGTACAGACACGAAACCATAGTATCCCTGTCGACTTCGTCGCGGGGGATACAAAAATACCACTGTGCAGTTGTTTGTTTCTTTTTTTCAGTCTCAAAATAAGAAAGTACACGGTTAATTTGTCACAGTCTCACAGAGATATGTGCCTGTGAGTCTGTGACATCACATCACATCTGTCAGCATATAGTTTATCATTGACTATCATTCATAGTTTCAACAGACAATGTATGAATGCAATTGTCACCACATCATTACAGATTAATACAAGGCAAGAGCTGGATTCAGCTGGTATTATTGTCAAGTTAAATTTAAATATGAATGAAAGTGTCAACAGTTTCTAGTTCTACTCTCTGTTGTATGAATCTTATTATCAATTGTATTTTATTATGAGTCAGCGGATGATCTAGCCAGCGCCAGCTGCAGCAGATACATAAGCTGGGTTTACACTGACGATTTTGAGTTGCCGAATTGTACGAACTTGGCAGTTTGGCAACTGACAATCGCCAGTGTAAACGCAAAAGTCGCACGTCCAGCCGATCGATAGCAGTGAGTCGGAAGATTAGAACATGTTCTAATTTCCCTAACTCGGAGCAGGCGAGTTGGACGTTTTTTTGACAAGTGGCCAATCAGACAACAGCAATCAGGGGTGTGTCCCTCCGGACTACCCTAGGGGGAGAGCACGTTTTTGCTTTAGACGCCACGCTGGCGGCATGTAATACATGCAACAAGAGCCGCAGAGCGTCTGGGCTCATCTGAGGTCTGTTGCTACAGTTATAAACATAACATTTATGTCGTGCGTAGTGACACCTTTGTTAGGCGCAAATAATGCAGATACGCAGTTGCGTACACCTCATTTCAGCAACCTTCTGCATTCTGCATACCTCCCAAATCCCATTGGTTGATACAAATCGCGTGCCTGAAACTCCTGTTTTATGGTGCATTGTGACCCTAATCCTAACCCTATTAAAAATAATAAAAAATTAATTGTTGTAAAAATCATTTGTTGTTATTAAATTGTTGTAAATAAATCATGTAAATATTTGCATTAATTGGGAAAAAATAGTTAAATGGATAAAGATAAAAAAATACAGAAAACAGGTAAATAATAAAAAATCAGATGGGATTTGATCCAACGACCTTTGAGCCGTGATGCCTGTGCTATATGCGTTCGGCTATCCAGGCTTATTGGGTTTCTAGATTATGGATGTGCCATGAATATGACAACACTGTGACGTCATTGAGGCAGTTCAGGAATCCACGTTTAACCCTCCTCTTGAAGGTCAAAAGGTTATCAGACACATACTCTTCGCACGTCAGTGGAAAGCACATTTAATGGTCCTTTCAATAAAGTGATAAAAATGGTAGGTCAGCGCTGAAACAAAAAAGTTTTTCACTCTGTCCATTAGACCATGTCCTCAGAAAATGTCTGATATCTGACCTTTCCCCCATGCACTGCCCTTTGACCTCCAATTTCGCACTGGTGATTGGTATGGGTGATGGTGCCCATCACACTATACACCAAATATTAAGAGCATCACGGCTCGCGACGCCCCGGACGTTTAATTTGTGGCGCATTCCAGTGATGTTCCTCCATATCCTTAAGTTAAGCGGGGAAATATTTCCCCCTCGTTTACGACATCTTGACCTTTGACCTTGACCCCCCCAAATATAACGTAAGAGCTTTTGAAACTATATATATAAGACGTTTGGTCAGATAAGCAAGAAAAACGCCAACTTGACTGCATTATAATCGTCAGTGTATAAGCCAGCTTAAGCCGCTGCTGCCATGCACCTGTGTATAGGCGCTGTTGTACGTACGTAGCTTGTGTACATTCACATCTTAATCAGGGCACACGGGAGGCGATTTTTCTCTCGTTGCGATCGCTCCCGTTATTGTTTCTTACCAGAGCGATTTTAGAGCTTACCCGGAGCGAAATTGCTCCGTCGCTGACCGTGTATTGTTTCCCTGCCAGTGGAGGGTCACTCGATGTAAGCAGCAATTAAGGCAGCAAGTTCAAGGTTTCTGAATATTCACCTAGTTCAAAACCCCGTAGCGAACACGAGTGCAATATCCATTATCATCGGGATAAGCCATCACATTGAATGTTTTTAATCATTTATGAATTTTTTTTTTCAGCTGACATTGACACCGCAATTTCTAAGTCTACGTTCAAGGTGTTAATAGCACTTATGGTTGCTATTCTCATGCATGCAGCAGATAGAATTCTAATGCTGCGCAATATTTAATCTAGCTAATCCGAGTTCCGGAACACCTACTCCCTCTGTGGACTGGTCACTTCTATGTTGTGTCATTCACCGTCTCTCTATATAGCCATCAATCTCTGTGGAAGCCTTCTATGTTCTGTACCTGAAAGATAGGCCTGGCATTGTAATCAAGGACAGGCGATGACGAACAACACACAAGCCACGCCGAGCGCGCGCCGCCCCATTTAGCTGCGCTCTCGGTGTGCAGGACCAATTCTGCTAACATTATCAACATAATTGTAAGCCATTAAGCATATATATATAGTAGCTTTATATCCGTCCAAAAGTAAGTACTAAGAAATTATAAAATGAACTTATAACGTTCATGTAACTTGTAAATTAATATCAATATAGACAGATAAAATGGATAGCTGGTTGGGATGGAATGAACCGATGGATAGATATAGCTAGATAGGTAGTACGATAAGATTCAGATATAGATATGACAGAACTGATTAAACTGAAATTGAGCATCAAGTAGTATAACAGGCTTGGGTATTTGACGATTGTAATCTGACTTCAATTATTTAATGAAAATGAAGCCATATGCGAGGTCTCCAGCAATTCAACAGTACATCAATGGTAAACCATGGCTACAAGTATGTATATTTTAATAACTCGCCGCTTGCCACCAACACGTACAGCTGTAAGTAATCGCCGCCGCAGCACTGCGCCACCAAATTCGCCGCTCTGGCATATTAGCACGTTCTCGACAACATGTAGGCCATCACTAAACAAATATGTGTTGTTTTGGCCCTCACCGACTGACCCGCAAAAAGGCGGCCGATTCACCAAAAATTTTATTTACATTTCTCCATTCTTTTTTTTTTGACATATTGTATCGCTGTACATTATATACAATGCTGTATGGCAAACAAAACAATCATTAGACTAAAAAGGTAACTCCACAATATAAGCACATCGCCAATGCATGTATACGCCATGCGAATTTGCAAAACAAAAGACAAACAAACGTTTTTTTAATTGTGCCAACTGAACTCTACATGATCTGGTCACCATCGTTAATTCTGTATCTGGATTCGTGTCGCGAACCCCCAGCCTCTCTGCGCAGAATTATCAAATTTAAAAAAGTAGCTTACTTCTACTTCTACTTACTTCATCTTCTACTCTACTTCCATATACATGCTTTACAGCAGTGGTTTTTTGTGCTGATAAAAAACGGGCTCTTCTCTCATATGACTGGCATTTCTTGCTAATAAAAGGCGGAAATAGATCCACATATTTATTGTCGCAGTCTTCCTAATGAATAATTTTAAATTTTACAGTATGTCTAAACATGAAACTTATTTTCTGTTTCGATAATGCAGATAACAAGAGCCGCAGAGCGTCTGGCTCATTCTGAGGTCTGTTGCTACGGTTATCAAACGTAACAATTAAGTTGTGCGTAGTGACACTTTTAGCGCAGATATCAGATATGGATTCTGCGTACACATCATTTTCAGCCAACCTTCTGCATTCTGCATACCTCCAAATCCCATTGGTTTGATGACAAATCGCCGTGCCTGAAAATTCTTGTTTTATGGTGCATTGATGACCTTAACCCTAACCCAAAAAAAAAAATTATTCTGCTTGTTATTATTGTTTGTAATAATTCATGTAAATATTTGCGTGTTAATTGAAAAAATGTTTAAAATGATAAAGATGAGAAATACAAAAAACAGGTAAATAATGAAAATCAGATGGTATTCGATCCAACGACCTTTTGAGGCCGTGAACGCCAGTGCTGTAGCGCTTCGGCTATCCCAGCTTATTGGGTTCTAGATTATGGAATGTGCCATGAATATGACAACACTGTGACGCATTGAGCAGTCAGGAATCCAATCGTTTAACCCTCCTATGAGGGTCAAAAGATTTATCAGACCTATACTCTTCGCACGTAGTGGAAAGCCACATTTCATGTCCATTGTCATAAAGTGATAAAAATCGAATAGGTCGGCGCTGAAACAAAAAAAGTTTTTCACTCCTCGTCATTAGGCCATGTCTCAGAAATGTCGATACTGACTTGTCCCACACTGCCCTTTGACCTCGTGACCTCCAATTTCGCACTTGGTGATGGTTTCCTCCCATCACACTATACACCGAATATTCAAGGGCATATGGTCAAGCCGTTAAGATTGCGCAATTCCGGTTTCTTCCTATACTTAAGTTAAGGGGAAATTTCCTCCGTTTAACACCTCTGACTTTTGACCCTTACCCCAAATTTGTGCATTCTGAGTCCCTTTTCACGTCCCCCCCCCTCCCCCGACGTTCCGAATATCGTGACCATCTTGTCGAGCTGGTTAAGATTTCGTGCCCACTTGTTGATACGGACGCGAACGGACGCACAGACGCACAGACGGCAATCAGGACGCACGCACAGATCATGCGATGCTATCTACGACTACGTCAAGATGACCATGGATGAGCTAAAAAGTGAAGGCATCAAGAATGTGCCAATTAATTTGTTTGGCTTAAATTTGTAACAAAAATACGAAGAGAAAAAGATGTTCTTTTCAAAGGCAGCATTATTGTGGCCTTCTTTTTCTTATGTTGGCTGGACATTGGCTGGCTTCAGTTATGCTGGACTTCTTGTGGTATTCTTTTTGTTTTTTCAACCAAAGTAAAACACTGCCACGTCAGGCTAGAGTGTATTTATAAATCAAGCTGAACATGTGGCTATTTGTTTGTATATATACAGCACTGGCCTGGTACTATCTGTACCAGAGCTTCCTGCATGTAGATCAAGAGCTTATAAACTGTAAACACCTCAAGTATCCTGGTATTATTAGCCCTTGATGTAGATCTATATTGGCTCACACATGCTGGTGCTGTAGCAATGACTTCCTGGTGATCCCCAGCTGCGAGACTGCAGTAATGCACACTAGTATATTATTTACGGTGACCCTTGGCAAGTTGGCTGACTATCCTTGTATTTTTTTCACAGCATTGGGACTCTGTTTACGACTGACAAGGGTCAGAGATTAGATGGTTTTTGGACTCACTGTCACCACACAAGTCAATTTAGTATATATATGTCTATTGTGCTACTCAAGGTTGTCCTAATTTTACAAATACATGACGGACGAACATGCATGCAAGCACATACCAAGACTGGACCATCTCTACTGATGGCATCTGAAGCAAGTTCTCTGGCAGCAAATTGATCTCTTTCATGATGTTGGCCAGTCTTACAGGAAGTTCTTTCCGTAGGAAGAGAAAAGATGTCAGCTCACAGCCCGTCTTACCTGTAAAATTGCACATGTTGGGTATTTTATATTGGCTATGTAATATATTATGGAAATTAGTAAAATCACTTGTAATGGCCCAGTCACAGATACGCGACGCACGGCCCGCGCATTGAAAAAATGGAAAATAAGATCAGTGCGTCGTTGTGCGCCCAACTTTTGTCAGGATTTGGGAGAAGCTAGCGAGTTGACAACGAATGCACAGCGTGTTGCTAGCGCGCTGCGCGTCTACAGGGCGCATACAGAGCGCATACAGAGCGTATACAGGGCGCACATGTTAAAAAATCCAACGAATGCACAGACAGGATTCTCCAAGGGCACTTATAGCCTGGCGGCCTGCCAGGCTATCGGCGAGCCCCGCCATCCTAAAATGCACCCGCCACGCTAACTATCATAGCCGCCATGCTAAATATCATAGCCGCCATGCTAAATATCATAGCCGCCATG